>NC_091513.1:288749-460689 GCF_947461875.1 Haliaeetus albicilla
GGGTTAATTACCCCAGAGAGGGGCTAATTACCCCGGGAGGGGGCTATAACTGCCCCTGGGCGGGTTAATTACTCCTGGGGGGTTAATTACTCCTAGATGGGGGCTATAACTGCTTCTGAGGGGATATAATTACCCCGGGAGGCGCTAATTACCACAGGAGGGGGGCTAATTACCACAGGAAGGGGGCTAATTACCACAGGAGGGGGCTAATTACCACAGGAAAGGGGCTAATTACCACAGGAGGGGGCTAATTACCACAGGAAAGGGGCTAATTACCACAGGAGGGGGCTAATTACCACAGGAGGGGCTAATTACCACAGGAAGGGGGCTAATTACCACAGGAGGGGGCTAATTACCACAGGAAAGGGGCTAATTACCACAGGAGGGGGCTAATTACCACAGGAGGGGGCTAATTACCACAGGAAAGGGGCTAATTACCACAGGAGGGGGCTAATTACCACAGGAGGGGGCTAATTACCACAGGAAAGGGGCTAATTACCACAGGAGGGGGCTAATTACCACAGGAGGGGGGCTAATTACCACAGGAGGGGGGCTAAAACTGCCCCTGGGGGGGGTAAATTGCCTCGGGGGGGGTCTAATTGCTCCTCTGGGGGGTTAATTACTCCGGAGAGGGGGTTAATTACTCCCGAGGGGGCGTTAATTACCCCTGGTAAGTGTTAATTAATGACCCCTCAGGGCCCCCCCTCAGTTTTCCCGCCGTCCCCTCACTGCGCACGCGCGCTCTCCTCAGAGCCGCAGGGGGGCGTGGCCGGGGAGGGGAGGCGTGGCCGGGGGGACAACCCGGCAATCTGATTGGTCGAGACGGGCTGGGGAAGGGGGCGGGGCGGGAAGCGCGCGGGGAGCGCCGGGAGAGCCCGGCGGCGGCGGAGCGGGGGCGGCCTCGTGCGCGAGTGACGTGACAGCGGCGGGCGAGACCACTTCCGGGTAACGGGAGGGGGGGGGAGCGGGGGGCAGGTGGAAGGGCCCATTTATGGGGGGGGCGGGGGGGGTTGGGGGGTTTTGGGGGGGCCCATTCCTGATGGGGGGGGTATCATCCTTTTTGGGGGTTATCATCCTTTTTGGGGGGGTTATTATGCTTTTTTGGGGGTTATTATGCTTTTGGGGGGTCATTATTTTTTGGGGGGGGGTCCTGGGGGGGTAATTAATTGGGTTTTAAGAGGGGGGTGCACCCAGGAACCCCCTAATTCCACACAGGGGGTCCCCAGGCCCCCCCCCTCCAAAATAAGGGGCACCCCCACCCTCAGGAGGAGGGGGGGGCCCCATCAGCTCCCCCCACCCTTAAGGGGGGACCCCCCCCTTCTTCTTCCCCCATTAATTCCTCATTAACGCCCCTCCTCATTAACCACCTCCCCGTTAATCCCCTTTCTCCCCTCCATTATCCCCCCATTAACCCCCATTAACCCCCACTAACCCCCTCCTCCCCCCATTAACCCCCACTAACCTCTTCCTCCCCCCACTAACCCCCCACTAGCCCCCTCTTCCTCCCATTAACTCCCATTAACCCCCTCCTCCTCCCATTAACTCCCATTAACTCCCTCCTCCTCCCATTAACCCCCCCACTAACCCCCTCCTCCTCCCATTAACCCCGCCACTAACCCCCCACTAACCCCCTCCTCCTCCCATTAACCCCCCACTAACCGCCTCCTCCTCCCATTAACCCCCCACTAACCCCCTCCTCCTCCCATTAACCCCCACTAACCCCCCACTAACCCCTTCCTCCCCCCGCTAACCCCCCACTAACCCCCTCCTCCTCCCATTAACCCCCTCCCCATTAACTCCCCATTAACCCCCCCCCTCCCCATCACCCCCCACCATTAACCCTCCTCCTCCTCCTCTTCCTCGCAGCCGGACCGCCATGCCCCCCCCTCGCTGCCGCCGCTGCCCCCTCCCCGCCGCCCTCCGCCGGCCCCGCACCGCCGAACCCCTCTGCCGACGCTGCTTCCTCCTCGCCTTCGAAGACGAAGCCCACCGCGCCTTAACGGCACCCAACCGGGACGACGCCGAAGCCCACCCCCCCTTCCCAAAAGCCGGCGAGACCTTAGCCGTCGCCGCGTCCGGCGGGAAGGACTCGACCGTCCTGGCGCATCTCCTGCGACGCTTGGAACGCCGGCACGCTTACGGTTATCGCTTGGCGCTGGTTTCGGTAGACGAAGGTATCGCCGGTTACCGGGAGGCGGCGCTGGGGGCCGTCCGGCGCGGGCGGGGAGATTTGCCGTTACTGGTCGTCTCCCACCGGGAACTTTTCGGATGGAGCGTGGACGAGGTGGCGGCGCGGCTGGGCGGTGGGAGCCGGTGCACTTTCTGCGGCGTTTTCCGGAGGCAGGCGCTGGAGAAGGGAGCCAGGTTGCTGGGGGTCGACTGGATCGTTACAGGTGAGCGGCTGGGGGGGCACTGGGAGGCACTGGGAGGTGCTAGGAAGTGGTGGGAAGGCACTGGGAGGGCACTGGGAGGCGCTAGGAGGCAGTGGGAGGGCACTGGGAGCCACTGGGAGGGCACTGGGAGGCGCTAGGAGGCGGTGGGAGGGCACTGGGAGGCGGTGGGAGGGCGCTAGGAGGCGGTGGGAGGGCACTGGGAGCCACTGGGAGGGCACTGGGAGGCACTAGGAGGTGGTGGGAGGGCACTGGGAGCCACTGGGAGGGCACTGGGAGGCGCTAGGAGGTGGTGGGAGAGCACTGGGAGGCAGTGGGAGGGTGCTAGGAGGCGGTGGGAGGGCACTGGGAGCCACTGGGAGGGCAGTGGGAGGGCACTGGGAGCCACTGGGAGGGCACTGGGAGCCACTTGGGAGGGACTAGGATGCATTTGGGGGGGACTGGGAGGGCACTGGGAGGGCACTGGGAGGTACTGGGAGGTGGCGGGAGGGCACTGGGAGGCACTAGGAGGCGCTGGGGAGGCACTGGGAAGAGACTGGGAGGCACTGGGAGGTGGTGGGAGGGCACTGGGGGGCACTGGGAGGCACTTGGGGGCACTGGGAGGCACTTGGGGGGACTGGGAGGTGGTGGGAGGGCACTGGGAGGCAGTTGGGGGGGCCTGGGATAGACTGGGAGGCACTGGGAGGGACTGGAGAACACCAGGAGGGCACTGGGAGGCACTTGAGGGGGACTGGGAGACACTGGGAGGCACTTGGGGGGGACCGGAAGACACTGGGAGGTGATGGGAGGACACTGGGAGGCACTTGGGGGGGGACTGGGAGACACTGGGAGGCACTTGGGAGGCACTGGAAGGTGGTGGGAAGGGACTGGAGGACATTGGGTTATACTGGGAGGCACTGGGAAAGGACTGGGATGCACTGGGAAAGGATTGAGAGGCACTGGGTGGGGATAGGAGGAAGTAGAAGGGAATTGGGAGGGGACTGGAGAGTATTGGGGTATACTGGGAGGCACTGGGGAGCGGTGACCAGGCCCCCCGTGACCCCCAGGTCACAACGCCGATGACATCGCTGAGACGGTGCTGATGAACTTCCTGCGCGGGGACGTGGCCCGGCTCCGGCGCGCCGCCACCGAGGCCGGCGGGGCGAGCGCCGGGGCCACCGAAATGGCCACCGGGGCCACCAAAATGGCCGCCGGGGCCACCGAGACCCTGGGGGAGGGCACAAGGGCCACCAAGAGGTCCACAAAAGGCGCCGTGACCACCGAAAACGCCATGGTGACCACCAAGAACGCCATGAAGACCACCAACAACGCCATGAAGACCACCAAAAACCTCATGGAGACCACCGAAAACGCCATGGAGACCACCGAAAATGCCATGGAGACCACCAAAAACGCCATGGAAACCACTGAAAACCTCATGGGGGCCACCAAGAACGCCACGGAGACCACTGAAAATGCCACGGAAACCACCAAAAACCTCACGGAGACCACCAAGACCGCCATGGGGACCACCGAAAGTGCCATGGAGACCACCGAAAACTCTACGGAGACCGCCGAAAACTCTACGGAGACTGCCGAAAACTTCACGGAGACCACCGAAAACTTCAAGGAGACCACCAAGAAGTCCACGGAGACCACCAAAAGCCTTACGGAGGCCACCAAAACCCCCCCGGAGACCACCACCAGCTCCACAAAGGTCTCTGTGGCTTCTGTGACCACCACGACCCCTCCGTTGGCCACCACGACCCTTCCGTTGACCGCCACCAACCTTCCGTTGACCGCCACCAACCCTCCGTTGACCACCACGACCCCTCCGTCGACCCCCGAGAACCTCCCGAAGGCCACTGCCGACCGCCCCAAGGCCCCCCCAAATCCCGCGGGCCACCGGCGAGCCCCTTCGGTTGCCCCGTGGCCGGCGGTGCCGCGGTGCAAGCCGTTGCGGCACGCCTACGAGAAGGAGATCGTCCTCTACGCCTACTTCGAAGGGTTGGACTACGTCAGCACCGAGTGCGTCTACGCCCCCCACGCCTACCGCGGCTACGCCCGGACCCTCCTCAAAGATTTGGAAGCCACCCGGGCTAGTACGGTAGCCGCCTTGGGTCATTCGGGCCGACGGCTAGCGGTGGCGGCCGAGGTGGCCACCAAAACGTTGGGGGCGTGCGGGAGGTGCGGGTTCGCCGCCAGCCAACCCCTGTGCAAGGCGTGCGTGCTCTTGGCGTCCCTCGAACGTGGGCTACCGCGGTTGGGCTTGGGCAAGCGGGCGTTGGAGTTGGCCGGCGGGGCCGGTGGCTACTGGGATGGGGCCGGTGGCTACGGGGATGGGGCTGGTGGCTACGGGGATGGGGGGCGTGGTGGTGGGCGGGAAGATGGCGGTCACGGGGGTGGTGGCCACGGGGGTTGTTGTCATGAGGGTGGTGGCCATGGGGCTGGCGGTCGCTGGGATGGTGGCCATGGGGCTGGTGGTCATGGGGATGGTGGCCACGGGGGTTGTTGTCATGAGGATGGTGGCCACGGGGCTGGTGGTCACAGGGTTGGTGGTCACTGGGATGGTGGCCATGGGGCTGGTGGTCACGGGGATGGTGGCCACGGGGGTTGTTGTCATGAGGATGGTGGCCATGGGGCTGGTGGTCATAGGGTTGTTGGCCACGAGGGTTGTTGTCACGAGGATGGTGGCCACGGGGCTAGCGGTCACTGGGATGGTGGCCACAAGGGTTGTTGTCATGAGGGTGGTGGCCATGGGATTGGTGGCCACGGGGCTGGTGGCCGCAGGGTTGGCGGTCATGGGGCTAATGGTCACTGGGATGGTGGCCACAAGGGTTGTTGTCATGAGGACGGTGGCCACGGGGCTGGTGGTCACGAGGTTGGTGGCCACAAGAGTTGTTGTCATGAGGATGATGGCTATGGGGTTGGTGGCCATGGGACTGCTGGTGGCCATGAGGCTGGTGCCCACAAGGCTGGTAGCCATGGGACTGCTAGTGGCCATGGGGCTTGTTGTCATGAGGCTGGTGGCCACGGGCCCGGTGGCCACCAGGATGATGGTCATGGAGATAGTGGCCACGGGGCTGGTGGCCACAAGGGTTGTTGTCATGAGGCTGGTGGCCACGAGGCTGGTAGCCATGGGACTGCTGGTGGCCATGAGGCTGGTGCCCACAAGGCTGGTAGCCATGGGACTGCTAGTGGCCATGGGGCTTGTTGTCATGAGGCTGGTGGCCACGGGCCCGGTGGCCACCAGGATGATGGTCATGGAGATAGTGGCCACGGGGCTGGTGGCCACAAGGTTCGTAGCCCCAGGGACGGTGACCATGGAGCTGGTAGTCACTGGGCTAGTGGCCATGGGGCTGATGACCGTGGACCCAGTGGCCGCTGGGATGATGGCGATGGGGCTGGTGGCCGTGGAACTGGTGGCCACTGGGATGATGACCGGGGGAGCGGTGGCCACGGGGTTTGTAGCCACAAGGATGGTAGCCACGGGGCTAGTGGCCACGGGGCTAGTGGCCACGGGGGGACATTGGGGCTCGGGGAGGATGTGGCTGGTGGCACGTGTTGTTGCGGGGGGCCGGGCTGGAGAAAAAACGTCCCCAAAAATGGTAGCCCCTGGGCTAGTAGATGTTGCGGTGGTGGCCACGGGGTCGGTGGCCGCGAGGGGACGTCGCAACCGGGGCGGGACGGGATTGGTGGACGGCGTAGTTGTGGGTCAGGTGACCGTGGGGGGGCGGGCTTAGAATTAGGTGGTCCCCCGGCTGGTAGCCACCGGGCTAGTAGCCGGGAGGGGGTGGAGGTGGAGGTGGTGGGGAGCGGGGGGCGGACGGTGCGTCGGAGGGTGCTGGGGCTCGGCCGGGTGCGGGGGGCCCTCAATATTTGGGATTTCTGAGGGGGGGGGCAATTAAGGGGGGGCTTGGGGGCAATTGGGGGGGTCTGGGGGCAATTAAAGGGGGTTTGGGGGCGGTTGGGGGGGGTCTGGGGGCAGCTGGGGGGCAGTGGGAGGGGTTGGGGGGCAATTAGAGGGGGGTCTGGGGGCAGTTAAAGGGGGTCTGGGGGCAATTGGGGGGTCTAGGGGCAATTGTGGGGGTCAGGGGGCAGTTGGGGGAGTCTGGGGGCAATTAAAGGGGGGGTCTGGGGGCACGTTGGGGGGATTTAGAGGTAGTTGGGGGCAGCTGGGGGGCAGTGGGAGGGGTTGGGGCAATTAGAGGGGGGTCTGGGGGCAATTTGGGGGGTCTGGGGGCAATTAAGGAGGGGTCTGGGGGCAATTAAAGGGGGTCTGGGGGCAATTAAAGGGGGTCAGGGGGTAATTAAGGGGGGGTCAGGGGGCAGTTGGTGGGGTCTGGGGGCAGCGGGGGGTATCTGGGGGCAATTAAGTAGGGGCCTGGGGGCAATTTGGGGGGGTCTGGGGGTAGTTGGGGGGCAGTGGGAGGGGTTGGGGGCAATTAGCGGGGGGGTGTGGGGGCAACTTGGGGGGGTCTGGGGGCGATTAAGGAGGGGTCTGGGGGCGGTTGGGGGGGTCAGGGGGTGATTAGGGGGGGTCAGGGGGCAATTGGGGGGGTCTGGGGCAGTTGGGGGCAGTGGGAGGGGTCGGGGGGCAATTAGAGGGGGGTCTGGGGGCAATTGGGGGGGTCCCTAGGGCAGTTGGGGGGCAATTTGGGGGGGGCTGGGGGCAGTTGGGGGTCCCTGGGGCAGTTGGGGGGGTCGTAGGGAGCAATTTGGGGGGGCTGGGGGCAATTAAGGGGGGGGTCTGGGGGCAATTAGGGGGGTCCTGGGGCAGTTGGGGGGCAGTAGGACCCTGGGGAGGAGTGGGTGGGGCCTTGGGTGGGGGCGTGGCCTGGGAAGGGGTGGGGTTAGCGGATGGCCACGCCCCCTCCCAATTATGCCCCTGCCTGGTGGTGATGGGGGGGCGTGGCCCCTCCCCAGAGGTGGGGGGTGTTGGGGGCGTGGCCAGTCCGGTGTTATGCAAATGAGGGGGTTGTGGGTGTGGCTATGTAAATGAGCGAGCCGGGTGTGTGATGTGAATAAAAGCTTTGGTTATGCAAATGAGGCGTGTTCATCAGCGGAGAGGGGGGGTTATATGCAAAGCAGCAGATCAACGCGGCGGGTTTGGGTAATTATGCAAATGAGGCGGTTCCGTGGGGTCTTGGGAATTATGCAAATGAGGCGGGTGAGGGGGCGTGACCACGCAAATGAACCGCGGACCAATAAACGCGCTGGAGCGCGGGGGGGTGGTGGCTGTTTATGCAAATGAAACGGGCGGCGCGGGCGTGGCTATGCAAATGAAGGGGGCGGGGGGCACGCAAATGAGAGCCGCGCCGGCGAGGGGAGGGCGGTGCCGCATGCAAATGAGGGGCGTGGCGTGGCTATGCAAAATGAGCGGGCGGGGGGGAGAAGTCCGCCAATCAGCGGCGGGGCTGGGCGCGTTATGCAAATGAAGCGGCCGCGCGCCGGCTGGGCGGCCGAGGCGCGGCGGCGGCGGCGCCGCCCCCCCCCCGTGCGCCTGACGTCACTTCCGGCGCGCGGCGGAAGAGGAGGAGGAGGAGGGAGGAGGAAGAAGATGTCGGGGCTGCGGCTGGAGCTGGGCCCCGTCAAGGAACCGCTGGGGCTGGTGCGGGGCCTCCAGTGGGTGAGTGGGACTGGGAGCACTGGGAGGGACTGGGAGGGGGTTGAGGGGGGACGGGGAGGGACTGGGAGGGACTGGGAGGAAGGGGGAGGGGACTGGGAGGCACTGGGGGGGGCTGGAGCGTGACTGGGAGGGAGTGGGGGGTTAGTGGGGCGGACTGGGAGGGACTGGGAGGCACTGGGAGGGGTTTGAGGGGGACGGGGAGGGACTGGGGGCGGACTGGGAGGGAGTGAGGGGGTTACTGGGGGGGATTGGGAGGAAGGGGGTGGGACTGGGAGGGAGTGGGGGGTTAGTGGGGCGGACTGGGAGGGACTGGGAGGCACTGGGAGGGGTTTGAGGGGGACGGGGAGGGACTGGGGGCGGACTGGGAGGGAGTGAGGGGGTTACTGGGGGGGACTGGGAGGAAGGGGGTGGGACTGGGAGGGAGTGGGGGGTTAGTGGGGCGGACTGGGAGGGACTGGGAGGCACTGGGAGGGGTTTGAGGGGGACGGGGAGGGACTAGAGGGGGATTGGGAGAGGCTGGAGCGTGACTGGGAGGCACTGGGAGTGCGTGAGGTGTTAGTGGGGTGTACTGGGAGGCACTGGGAGGGGTTGAAGGGGGACGGGGAGGGACTGGGGGGGGACTGGGAGGGAGTGAGGGGGTTACTGGGGGGGACTGGGAGGAAGGGGGTGGGACTGGGAGGGAGTGGGGGGTTACTGGGGCGGACTGGGAGGGACTGGGAGGGGTTTAAGGGGGACGGGGAGGGACTGGAGGGGGACTGGGAGGCACTGGGGGGGGCTGGAGCGTGACTGGGAGGCACTGGGAGGGAGTGGGGGGTTAGTGGAGTGTACTGGGAGGGACTGGGAGGGGTTTGAGGGGGACGGGGAGGGACTGGAGGGGGACTGGGAGGGAGTGGGGGGACTGGGAGGCACTGGTAGGGGCTGGAGCGTGACTGGGAGGCACTGGGAGGGAGTGGGGGGTTACTGGGGCGGACTGGGAGGCACTGGGAGGGGTGTAGGGGGGACTGGGAGGGAGTGGAGGGGGACTGGGAGGGGCTGGAGTGTGACTGGGAGGCACTGGGAGGGAGTGGGGGGTTAGTGGGGTGTACTGGGAAGCACTGGGCAGCACTGGGGGGGACTGGGAGTTACTGGGGGGTCTGGGAAGGAGTGGGGGGAGTGGGGGATTGGAAGGGGTTTGGGGGGGACTGGGGAGAGTGGGGGTTTACTGGGAGGCACTGGGAGGGAGTGGGGGGGGACTGGAGTTATTGGGGGGGGACTGGGAGGGAGTGGGTAGGAGTGGAGGGGACTGGGAGTTACTGGGAGGGATGGGGGGCACTGGGAGTTACTGGGGGGAGTGGGGGGGTTACTGGGAGGCACTTGGAGGGACTGGTGGGGCACTGGGAGTTACTGGGAGAGGACTGGGGGGTTACTGGGAGGGGTGTGGGGGCACTGGGGAGGTACTGGGAGGCACTGGAGAGCACTGGGAATGCTGGGGGCGTTACTGGGAGCTTTCTTGGGATAATTAATTTTAGATTGAATTAAAATTTAATATTTGGAGAAAAAAATGGAAAAAATATTTAAATGAAAATCACAGAGAAAATTAATTGAAGAAAGTAAATGAAATTCAGAAATTAAATGTAAAGGGGAAATTAAAAAATGTAAAATGGGAATTTTAAAGTAAAATGTGAAATTGAATTAGAAACATTAAATGTAGAAAACAAATTTCTAAAATAAAAAATTAGACGAAAAATAAAATTGGAAATTAAAAATTTAATTAAAAATTAAATATTAAAATTTTAAAGAGCTTTAAAAAGGGAGAACTTAAATTCATTAAAATTGTCCTTGAAATAGATTTAATTAATTTAATTATCAGAGTTGTGATTGGGAGTTTGTCGTTGCTGCAAACACCCGTTTCTGCCTCTTTTCCGCCAATAATTCAAATTTTTGGTGTTTTTTTTTTATCATGATTTTGCATTTTATTTGGTGAAAATCCCTCCCCCCCCTTTTTTCCCAGTGGTTTTGAATTTAAAATTGAGATTTAATAAAAGAAATTTAAAATCCAAAATTTAAAAAAGTTTTAAATTGAAAACTTAAATTCATTAAAATCCCAGTTAAATTGATTTAATTAAATTAATCCCCCCAGTAGCTTTAATTGGGGGTTAATGGTTTCTCCAAACACCCCCATTTTTGGTGGGTTTTTCCCCCAAAATTCCAATTTTTGGTTGTTTTTTTCCCCAATAATTTCAGGTTTTGGTTGTGTGTGTGGGGTTTTTGGTTAAGTATTATTTTGGGTTTTTTTTAGCTAATTATTATTTGGGCGATTTTTTGGTTAATTATTCTTTTGGGTTTTTTGGGGTAATTATTGTTTTTGGGGCTTTTTTGTTTGTTCTTTTGGTTTTTTTTGGTGAAATATTGTTTTGGGGGTAATTTTTTTTTAAATTTTTTGGGTAATTATTCTTTTTGGGGTTTTGGGTGGCAATTATTCTTTTGGGGGGTTTTTGGGTAATTATTCTTTTGGGGGGTTTTTGGGTAATTATTCTTTTGGGGGCTTTTTTGGGCGTAATTATTCTTTTTGCGTTTTTTTTGGGCGTAATTATTCTTTTTGCGTTTTTTTGGGCGTAATTATTCTTTTTGGGGCTTTTTTGTTTGTTCTTTCGGGTTTTTTTTGGTGAAATATTGTTTTGGGGGTAATTATTTTTTTTTAAATTTTTTGGGTAATTATTCTTTTTGGGGTTTTGGGTGGCAATTATTCTTTTGGGGGGTTTTTGGGTAATTATTCTTTTGGGGGCTTTTTTTGGGGGTAATTATTCTTTTTGGGGGCTTTTTTTGGGGGTAATTATTCTTTTTGGGGGCTTTTTTTGGGGGTAATTATTCTTTTTGCGGTTTTTTGGGCGTAATTATTCTTTTTGCGTTTTTTGGGCGTAATTATTCTTTTTGGGGATTTTTTGGGTAATTGTTTTGGGCGTTTGGGGGCTAATTATTATTTGGGGGGTTTTTGGGCTAATTATTATTTGGGGGGTTTTTTTGGGCTAATTATTATTTGGGGTTTTGGGGGGTAATTATAATATGTAGGGTTTTTTGGCTATTTATTAATTTGGGGGTTTTTTTTGTAAAAATCCCATTCTTGTAGCCGTTGAGACTCGAAAATTTAAATTGAAAGAAAAATGAAAAGACTAAAATTCTTCAAAAAATTCCTTTTCTGGCTCTTTTTCACCCAAGGATTCCAATTCCTGCTGGTTTTTTTTTGTTTCTTTTGGCTAATAAACTTTTCGGGGGGGTTGTTTTTGGGGTGAAAATCCTTTTTTTTTCCCTCTTTCCCGACAGTTTTTCTCCATTTTCGCCTTCGCCACCTGCGGGGGTTACAGCGGGGCCGTCTCCTTCTGGATCAGCTGCGATGGCCAACCCAACACCACCGTCACCGCCCCCTTCGCCTACCCCTTCCGGTGAGCCACACCCTCAATGCTGATTGGCCGGTGGGAGGTTGAGGGGAGGCGGAGCCTCAGCCTCGATGGCTGCGATTGGTGGGAAAGTAGCCGGCGGGGAGGGTGGGAAGAGCAGTGGAAACGTGACGGGAGGGATGGGGTGGGTGGGAGGAGCTATCTGGTTGGCCAATTCGTTTTTTGGGGGGCGGGGGCAGGATCTGGAGGGGCCAATGGGATGCCTTGATGATCTGAGCCGGGGGGGGAGAGGCGGTAGTGGTCAGTTGGGGTTCTACAGCCGGCCAATCGGCAGCTGTGGGACGTGGTGGGTGGAAGATGGAGCTTTGGGAAGGGTTGGGAGGTGGCTGAAGGTCCAAGAAGGTCCCTCCAAAGCGCACGGGGAAGAGGAGAAGTGGCGGTCGGGTTTGAGAAGTCTACGGTCAGCCAATCAGAACCTCTAGAACGTGGGGGGTGGAAAATGGAGGTTTGGGAAGGGTTGGGAGATGTTTGAAGATCTAAGAGGGAATAAGAAAGTCGCTCAAGGATGGATGGGGAAGAGGAGAAGCGGGAGCTGGGTTTGGAGCTCTACGGTTGGCCAACCAGCACCTGTAGGACGTGGCTGATGGAAAATGGAGGTTTGGGAAGGGTTGGGAGATGCTTGAAAGTTCAGGAGAAGATAAGAAGTCAAGGATGTTCCTCAGCTGTGGATGGGGAGGAGAAGAGAAGCAGCAGCTGGGCTTGAGAACTCTACGGTTGGCCAACCAGCACCTGTAGGACGTGGCTGATGGAAAATGGAGGTTTGGGAAGGGTTGGGAGATGTTTGAAAATCCAAGAAGGAACCAGAAGGTCCCTCAAACATGGTTGGGGAAGACGAGAAGCGGCAGTTGGGTTTGAGAGGTCTATGGTTGGCCAACCAGCACCTGTAGGACACGGCTGATGGAAAATGGAGTTTTGGGAAGGGTTGGGAGATGCTTGAAAGTTCAGGAGAAGATAAGAAGTCAAGGATGTTCCTCAACTGTGGATGGGGAGGAGAAGAGAAGCAGCAGCTGGGCTTGAGAACTCTACGGTTGGCCAACCAGCACCTGTAGGACGTGGCTGATGGAAAATGGAGTTCTGGGAAGGGTTGGGAGATGTTTGAAAATCCAAGAAGGAACCAGAAGGTCCCTCAAACATGGTTGGGGAAGACGAGAAGCGGCAGTTGGGATTGAGAGGTCTATGGTTGGCCAACCAGCACCTGTAGGACGTGGTTGATGGAAAATGGAGTTCTGGGAAGGGTTGGGAGATGTTTGAAGATCTAAGAGGGAATAAGAAAGTCGCTCAAGGATGGATGGGGAAGAGGAGAAGCGGGAGCTGGGTTTGAGAACTCTACGGTTGGCCAACCAGCACCTGTAGGACGTGGCTGATGGAAAATGGAGGTTTGGGAAGGGTTGGGAGATGCTTGAACGTTCAGGAGAAGATAAGAAGGTCAAGGATGTTCCTCAACTGTGGATGGGGTGGAAAAGAGAAGCCGTAGTTGGGTTTGAGAGGTCTACGATTGGCCAATTGGCACCTGTAGGACGTGGTTGATGGAAAATGGAGTTTTGGGAAGGGTTAGGAGATGTTTGAAGATCGAAGAGGGAACAAGAAGGTCTCTCAAACATGGATGTGGAAGACAAGAAGTGGGAGTTGGGTTTGAGAGCCTTTCGGTTGGCCAACCAGCACCTGTGGGACGTGGTTGATGGAAAATGGAGTTTTGGGAAGGGTTGGGAGATGTCTGGAGATCAAGAGAGATAAGAAGGTCCCTCAAAGATGGATGGGGAGGAGAAGAGAAGCAGGAGTTGGGTTTGGAGCTCTACAGTTGGCCAACCAGCACCTGTAGGACGTGGTTGATGGAAAATGGAGGTTTGGGAAGGGTTGGGAGATGCTTGAACGTTCAGGAGAAGATAAGAAGGTCAAGGATGTTCCTCAACTGTGGATGGGGAGGAGAACAGAAGCAGCAGTTGGGTTTGAGAGGTCTACGGTTGGCCAACCAGCACCTGTAGGACGTGGCTGATGGAAAATGGAGTTCTGGGAACGGTTGGGAGATGTTTGAAAATCCAAGAAGGAACCAGAAGGTCCCTCAAACATGGTTGGGGAAGAGGAGAAGCGGCAGTTGGGTTTGAGAGGTCTATGGTTGGCCAACCAGCACCTGTAGGACACGGCTGATGGAAAATGGAGTTTTGGGAAGGGTTGGGAGATGCTTGAAAGTTCAGGAGAAGATAAGAAGTCAAGGATGTTCCTCAACTGTGGATGGGGAGGAGAACAGAAGCAGCAGTTGGGTTTGAGAGGTCTACGGTTGGCCAACCAGCACCTGTAGGACGTGGCTGATGGAAAATGGAGTTCTGGGAAGGGTTGGGAGATGTTTGAAAATCCAAGAAGGAACCAGAAGGTCCCTCAAACATGGTTGGGGAAGAGGAGAAGCGGCAGTTGGGTTTGAGAGGTCTATGGTTGGCCAACCAGCACCTGTAGGACACGGCTGATGGAAAATGGAGTTTTGGGAAGGGTTGGGAGATGCTTGAAAGTTCAGGAGAAGATAAGAAGTCAAGGATGTTCCTCAGCTGTGGATGGGGAGGAGAAGAGAAGCAGCAGTTGGGTTTGAGAGGTCTACGATTGGCCAATTGGCACCTGTAGGACGTGGTTGATGGAAAATGGAGTTTTGGGAAGGGTTAGGAGATGTTTGAAGATCGAAGAGGGAACAAGAAGGTCTCTCAAACATGGATGTGGAAGACAAGAAGTGGGAGTTGGGTTTGAGAGCGTTTCGGTTGGCCAACCAGCACCTGTGGGACGTGGTTGATGGAAAATGGAGTTTTGGGAAGGGTTGGGAGATGTCTGGAGATCCAAGAGAGATAAGAAGGTCCCTCAAAGATGGATGGGGAGGAGAAGAGAAGCAGGAGTTGGGTTTGGAGCTCTACAGTTGGCCAACCAGCACCTGTAGGACGTGGTTGATGGAAAATGGAGGTTTGGGAAGGGTTGGGAGATGCTTGAACGTTCAGGAGAAGATAAGAAGGTCAAGGATGTTCCTCAACTGTGGATGGGGAGGAGAACAGAAGCAGCAGTTGGGTTTGAGAGGTCTACGGTTGGCCAACCAGCACCTGTAGGACACAGCTGATGGAAAATGGAGGTTTGGGAAGAGTTGGGAGATGTCTGGAGGTCCAAGGGGGGCTAATAAAGTCCCTCAGAGATGGACGGGGAAGAGGAGAAGCGGAAGTTGGGTTTGAGAGGTCTATGGTTGGCCAACCAGCACCTGTAGGACATGGTTGATGGAAAATGGAGGTTTGGGAAGGGTTGGGACATGTCTGGAGATCCAAGAGAGGCAAGAATGTCCCTCAAAAGTGGATGGGGAGGAGAAAAGAAGCGGTAGTTGGGTTTGAGAACTCTACGGTTGGCCAACCGGCAGCTGTAGGACACGGCTGATGGAAAATTCAGGTCTGGGAAGGGTTGGCAGATGTTTGAGGATTCAAGAGAGGACAAGAAAGTCTTCTACAACCCAGGTGATGAAGAGGAGAGAGGCGGTGGTTGGGTGCGAGAGCTGTAGGGTTGGCCAACTACCGTCTGTAGGACACGGTTGAGAGAAGGAAAGACCTGGGAAGGGTTTGGGGGGCGTGGGTGGGAGAAGACCACCCCCCCCAACCACCGTCCCGGTGTCCCCCAGGTTGAACCAAGCCACCTTCATGCCCTCGCTGACCAACCTGTGCAACAAGACGTGGCCGGTGGACGTCCACCTGGTTGGTGACTTCTCCTCCTCGGCCCAGTTCTTCGTCACGGTGGCCGTCTTCGCCTTCCTCTACAGCATGGCCGCCCTCGCCGTCTACCTGGGCTACCTCCACCTCTACCGTGGGGCGGGTGGGAAGCTGCCATTGGTGGTAAGTCCATCCTGGTCTTCTCCATCCATCCATCGCTCCATCCTGGTCTTCTCCGTCCATCCATCGCTCCCTCTTGGTCTTCTCCGTCCGTCCCTCCCTCTTGGTCTTCTCTGTCCGTCCCTCCCTCCCTCCCTCCCTCTTGGTCTTCTCTATCCATCTTTCCATCTTGGTGATCTTCATCCATCAGTCTTGTTTTTTCTGTCTGTCCATCCATCTTGGTCTGCTCCATCCATCCATCCCGGTCTTCTCTATCCATCTCTCCTGGTCTTTTCCTTCCATCCATCTTTGTCTTCTCTATCCATCCATCTGTCTTGGTTGTCTTCATCCATCCGTCTTGGTCGTCTCTGTCTGTCTATCCATCTTGGTCGTCTCTGTGTACCCATCTTGGTCGTCTCCATGCGTCCATCCATCCATCCTGGTCTTCTCCATCCATCTTGATCATCTTCATCCATCCGTCTTGGTTTTCTCTATCTGTCTACCCATCTTGGTCGTCTCTGTCTACCCGTCTTGGTCTTCTCCATGCATCCGTCCCTCCATCCTGGTCTTCTCCGTCCATTCATCCATCCGTCTTGGTCGTCGTCATCCATCCGTCTTGGTCGTCGTCATCCATCCGTCTTGGTCTTCTCTATCTCTCTACCCATCTTGGTCTTCTCCGTCCCTCCCTCTTAGTCTTCTCCATCCGTCCCTCCCTCCCTCTTGGTCTTCTCCGTCCCTCCCTCCCTCCCTCCCTCTTGGTCTTCTCTATCCATCTTTCCATCTTGGTGATCTTCATCCATCAGTCTTGTTTTTTCTGTCTGTCCATCCATCTTGGTCTGCTCCATCCGTCCATCCCGGTCTTCTCTATCCATTTCTCCTGGTCTTTTCCTTCCATCCATCTTTGTCTTCTCTATCCATCCATCCGTCTTGGTTGTCTTCATCCATCTGTCTTGGTTGTCTCTGTCTGTCTACCCATCCATCCTGGTCTTCTCCGTCCATTCATCCATCTGTCTTGGTCGTCGTCATGCATCCGTCTTGGTCTTCTCTATCTGTCTACCCATCTTGGTCATCTTTATCTGTCTACCCATCTTGGTCTTCTCCATGCATTCATCTCTCCGTCTTGGTCTTCTCCGTCCATCCCTCCGTCCTGGTCTTCTCTGTCCATCCTGGTCTTCTCCATCCCTCCGTCTTGCTTTTCTCCATCCATCCATCTCCTGCCCCGTGCTTGGCCAAAGACCACTTGGGTGCCCTACAGCTCCCAGACCGCGTTGTAGCTTCTCCCATTGCCTGGCCTACAACTCCCATGAGCCTTTGGGTTCCCCACCCCATTGTGAGGCATCATGGGAGTTTGAGTCTTGGTCCTCACCCCCCCCAATATGTGGGTTGAGGGACCCATGGGTGGGGAGGAAGGGGAGATTTTGGGGGGGATGACACATATTTTGGGGGACACACACACATTTTGGGGGGGTCAATAACCCCCCTCTGAACTTCTCTCCTGCTGCTGCCGTGGACAGGACACGGGGTAAGTGCCCCGCCCTCTTTTTTGGGGGCCTTATCCCCACCCCAAACCCCCGATCCCCCAATTTTTTCCCCCAAATCCTGGAGGGGCGGGAGGGGCAAGAAACCGCCTGAGCTGCGGGTGCGAGAATTGGGGTTCGCCCCCTCCCAGTGTGGAGCAAGTGGGCTCCGTGGGTCTTGGGTCCCCTCCCACCCCCAAATTTTGGGGTGTGTGTCCCCCCCCCCAGGTCTGTGGATCTTGGGGTCCACCCCAGTTGTCCCCTCCCACCGCCAAATTTTGGGGGGGGGGGTGTCCCCCACATCGGTTGTACTCAACGTCCGCCCCGGTTGTCCTCTCCCACTCCCACCTTCTGGGGTCCGCCCCCCAGGTCCCGAACCAATCATGTTGTGCCCCGCCCCTCATTTTTGGGGTCCCCCTAATCCCACCCCTCCCCAAAAAATGTGTCGTGTCCCCCCCCCGCCAGGATTTCTTGACCACCGTGGCCTTCTCCTTCCTGTGGCTGGTGAGCTCTTCGGCGTGGGCCAAGGCCCTCGCGGACGTCAAGACCTCGACGATGGCCCCCCTGCCCCACTGCGTCCCCCCCATGGCGACCTGCTTCCCCGCAGGGGTCACCCCCATGGGGTCCCTCAACGTCTCCGTGGTGGGTCCCCAGGGCTGCGAAAAGGGGAAACTGAGGCAGGGCTTGGGTGGTTGAGGAACCTCTTGGAAAAAACCCAAGGTTCGGCGTAGACCGTGGGAGCGGGCGTTGAGGCCGGGGGGAGATAAGTGGGGAAACCGAGGCAAATCCGGGTGGGATTTGGCGGGGAGGGGGGTTTGGAGATCTTGGGGAAACTGAGGCACGGGAGGGGGTGGGATTTCCGGGTGGTTTTACATCTTCCCCTCCCACCTCCCAGGTTTTCGGCTTCCTCAACTTGGTGCTTTGGGCCGGCAGCTCTTGGTTCGTCTACAAGGAGACCAATTTCCACCGCCCGGCTTCGCCGCCCCCCGCCGCCGCCGTGCCGGCTGCCATGTAACCCCCGCCACGCCCCCCCTCCCCTGGCGTGGCTCTACGGTGCGTGTTCTCACCACTCCCACCGCCCCACGCTTCCCATCCCCACCACGTGCTTGTCACCGGCGCCGTCTTGAGTCCTTCACCGGGGAGATGCCACCAAATCCTTTTTTTTTTTTTTTTTTTCTTTGGGTGGGGGTTGGTTGTTGTTTTTTTAGTATTGCTAAATTTGGTGTGTTTTGGGGCGTTTTCGGGCTTTTTTTTTTTTGTTTTTTTTTTTAAGCTTATTTTATTGCCGGAGGAGACGCGAGCCGCCCGGCGGGAGGCGCCGCTGAGGCCGCGGGTGGAAGAAGGTCAGAGCGTTCCTCAAGGGGCGGGGTGGGCGCGTCCCGACCGCGGCCGCCGCGTGGGTTGGGTGCTGGGTGGGGGCCCCACCGGCGGAGCGGCGTCCGCCCCTCGGCGCCGGCACGGCTTGGGCGGCGTTGGCTTGGCCTCCTCCGGTTGGCCCCGGGCACGGATCAGCCGTGGTTGGAGCAGGGTGAGGTGGGGACGTTGGGAGATGAGGTCACGCTCACCTTGGCCGGTCTTAGCCGGATCCTTTTTCGGCCTCTTCCGATTGGTCTGTGTAGGGATTGGTCAAGTTGGATCTTGATTCGAATTGACCAATCGTTGGGTTGGTCTTCTTGCAGGCTTTGGTTGACCGTTGGTGGTCCAGACCTGGGGTCGGTGATCGGCGTTGGGGTTGGACAAGACTTGGCTCGGCCCATTCCGGTGGTCCTGGGTAGGGATTGGCCAAGTTGGTCTTGACCTAGGTTGACCATCAGGTTGAGTTAGACCAGATTTGGGTTGGCCTTGTCTCATTGGCTCGTTGTAGACCTCGGCTCAGCCCATTCCGGTGGTCCTGGGTAGGGATTGGCCAAGTTGGTCTTGACCTAGGTTGACCATCAGGTTGAGTTAGACCAGATTTGGGTTGGCCTTGTCTCATTGGCTCGTTATAGACCTCGGTTGACCTTTGGGGCTTGCTCTGTCCAGACCTGGGGTTGGTCATCAAGAGCAGGGTCGGACCACGCCGGGATCGGCCAATTGCTGTTGGGCTGTGTAGGGATTGGCTCAAGTTGTCCAAGATTTGCCTTGAGTTGGTCAAGACCAGGGTCGACCGTTAACGCTTGGCCAGATCCAGATCTAGAGTCAACCATTGGTGGCTGGGCTGGAGCAGATCCGGACTGGCCTCTTCCGATTGGCCCGGGCCAAAGACTTAATTTGGCCATTGTTGGTTGCTTTGATCAAGACTGTGATTGGTTGTTGGGTTTGGCTTCGGTTGGGTTCTTCTAGGCCTAGGTGGGTCATCGTGGTTGGCTCAGCCCAGACCTTGGTCTCTTCCTGTTTGGCTCCTTCAAGACCTGGATTGACCAAGGTTGGCTTTGCGTCTTCCCGGTTGGGCGGGTCAAGACCTGGCGTGACCAACGGCGGTTGGCTGAGTCGAGCTTGCTTTTCCTCTGATTGGCCTGTTCCTGACCTACGGTAATCATCGGTGGTTGAGTAGGCGGAGACTCTCTGGTGACGCCATTGGTCCAGACTGGGATCGACCTCTTCCAGTTGAGTCTTCCTCAACGCACGTTGACTGCCGATGACCCATCTCCATCCACACCCGGCTTCCCCCCCCCCAAACCCCGCCCCCTCCATCCTCTCAGGGCTCCACCCATGGGCGTCAGGGCTCCACCCATGGGTGTGGGGACACCCCTGACACGCCCTGCCCAGGTCCCCAACTCCTCCCACCCTCGGGGACCGGACAGGGACGAACACTACAGTCCCCACCATCGCACTCTTCCTCATCTTCATCTTTCCTTTGGGGGGGGGGGGTCATTGGTGGCCCCGCCCACCCCTCCTTTCCCGCTGTTACGTGAATGTCCCCTCATGTCACTTCCTCTCTGGAGGGGCGGTCCCTGTCCCTGTCCTGCCCCCCCTGCCATTTTTTTTCTGCAACTGCCTCAATAAAGAGATTATTGTAGAACCCCAAGAATCCGTATCTGGGGGGGTGGGGGGGGGCGGGGCTTCACCTACAAAGACCCTCCCACTCCAGGTTGGGACATTTTGGAGGGGGTGGGGGTGTGACCGGAAAAATTTGGGATGGGACGGGAAGTAGAGACGGACTCAAAAATTTGGTTTTGCTCCTAAATTTATTGTTCCTACCCCCAAATTTGTCCCCCCCTTTGTGACGTCGGGTCCACGGCTCTGTCCCCGCCCCCCCCCCCCCCGTCCCTCCCCATATCTTATGTCCTCCATGGTGGCCGAGATGGTGGCCCGGATCTGTGGTCGATGGTGGCCCAGCTCCATGTCTTTGTGGTCCTAGTCATAGTCTGTGGTGGCTCAAGTCCGTGTCTTTATGTCCCTAGCTGTTCTCCATGGTGGCCCAGATTGTGGTCCATGGTGGCCCAGCTCCTTGGTTGATGGTGGCCCGGATCTGTGGTCGATGGTGGCCCAGCTCTGTGATCCGTGGTGGCCCAGCTCCATGTCTTTGTGTCCCTAATCATAGTCCGTGGTGGCTCAAGTCCGTGTCTTTACGTCCCTAGCTGTTCTCCGTGGTGGCCCAGATTGTGGTTGATGGTGGCCCAGCTCTGTGATCCGTGGTGGCCCAGCTCCATGTCTTTGTGTCCCTAATCATAGTCCGTGGTGGCTCAAGTCCGTGTCTTTATGTCCCTAGCTGTGCTCCATGGTGGCCCAGATTTGTGGTTGATGGTGGCCCAGCTCCGTGTCTTTGTGTCCCTAATCATAGTCCGTGGTGGCTTATCCGTGTCGTTACCTCCCTAGCTGTCACCCGTGGTGGCCCCTCTCCGTGGCCCCTCCCGGTGGTCCTCGGTGGCCCGCCTGGGGGCTCGCCGGCTCCTAGTTGCGATTCATGGTGTCCTGGATCCAGCCCACGTAGTTGCAGACGCGGGTGTAGACCCCCGGGCGCCCGGGCAGGGCGCACGTTTGCAACCCCCACGACACGATGCCTTGGAGGGTCCCGTTACACGACAGCGGACCCCCGGAGTCACCCTAGGGAGAGAAGGGACAGCGGGGTTATTTTTGGGGGGGGGCGGAGCTTTGGGGACACCCCCAGGGCGTGGCCAGCGCTGGAGGACACGTGGGCTTGGGGGGACATCAAGGTGGGATTGGCGGGACGTCGAACTTGGATTGGGGGGACATCGAGGCGGGATTGGCGGGGCAGCTTGAGATTGGGTGGCTGGGGGGGCGGGGGCGGAGATGTGGATTTTGGGGGGCGGGGCAGCCGTGGATTTGGGGGGGGGAGTGTTTTTGGGGGGGGCCCACGACGCAACTTGGGGGCTACCGTGAGTTTGGGGTTCCTCCTACCCAACGGGAAGCAACAAATCGGGGCGACGGGGGTGGTGGGTGTTTGCCCAAGATGGGACACCGGTAGGTTTCGGGGTGGGGTGGAGGGATTTGGGGGTGCCCCGCCCCGGACCCCGCCCCCCCGATACCTGGCAGGAGTCGATGCGCTGGTTGCGCACCCCGGCGCAAAGCATGTTGGGAGTGATGCGTTGGGGGTAGGCCTGGCGGCAGATGGAAGGGGGGACGATGTCCACGTAGGCGCAGATCAGGTGCCGGGGGATGGTCACTGCGGGGGGGGGGGGGTGAGAGAGGCATGGGGAGGGGTCTGGGGGGGTCGGGGACACCCCCAGGGGCTGCTGGGCTGCTCTGGGCCCTACTCACAGGTTACTCACAGGTTACTCACAGGTTACTCACAGGTTACTCACAGGTTACTCACAGGTTATGCATCAGATACTTACAGATTGCTCCTAGGCTACTTGGAGGTTCCCTACCAGTTACTTACAGGTTATGCGTTGGTTACTATGAGGTTACGTATAGGTTATGCATCGGTTTCTCATCAATTCCTCATACGTTAGTCGTAGGTTACTCATCGCTTACTTCTAGGTTGCTCCAGCTTTGCTGTGATACTAGCCGGCTCCGCCCCAACTTCCCCCCGGGCTCACTCCGACTTTCACCCCAGGTTTGCTACGCCTTTACTAACAGTTTACTATGACCGGGCTTGGATTTTTACCCCGGGTTTCTCCTGCCAGCTTTGCTCTGGTGTTAGTGTGGCCCTGCCACCACAGGCTCGCTACGCCTTTACCTCGGGTTTACTATAGGTTTACTGCTTTACTGCGGTTTTACTGGGAGTTTACTGCTTTACTATGGTTTTACTAGGAGTTTACTGCAGGTTCACTGCTTTGCTATGGGTTTACTGGGAGTTTAGTGCTTTGCTACGGATTTACTGCTTTACTAGGGGTTTTCTAGGAGTTTGCTGTTTTGCTATGGGTTTACTATGAGGTATTATGGGTTTATTATGGGTTTAGTAGGAGTTTACTATGGGTTTACTACGGGTTTACTGCTTTAGTATGGGTTTAGTTAGAGTTAACTGAACGTTCTGCTTCACTACGGGTTTACTACTTTACTAGAGTTTACTATGGGTTTACTGCTTTACTATGGGTTTACTGTGGGTTTATTGTTTTGCTAGGGGTTTACCATGAGTGTATTACGGGCTTACTATGATTTTAGTAGGAATTTACTACAAGTGTTTTGCTCTCCTGTGGGTTTACTGCTTTACTCGGGGTTTAGGAGGAGTTTACTATGGGTTTAGTAGGAGTTTATGGGTTTACTGGGGGTTTGCTGCTCTACTATGGGTTTGGTAGGAGCTTACTCCCAAGTGTCCTGCTTTACTGCTTTACTATGGGTTTAGTAGGATTTTACTACGGGTTTAGTAGGAGTTCATGGGTTTACTGGGGGTTTATTGCTCTACTATGGGTTTAGGAGGAGTTTACTCCAAGTGTTTTACTTTCCTATGGGTTTACTATGTGTTTAGTGCTCTATGGGTTCAATTTGGCTTTACTACAGGTCTACGATGGGGTTACTACAGGTCTGCTACGGGTTTACTATGGGTTTAGTAGGAGTTTACTATGGGTTTAGTAGGAGTTTATGGGTTTATTGCGGGTTTGCTGCTTTACTATGGGTTTGGTAGGAGTTTACTATGGGTTTACTGTTTTAGTATGGGTTTAGTAGGAGCTTATGGGTTTACTGGGGGTTTGCTGCTTTACCATGGGTTTAGTAGGAGTTTACTCCAAGTGTTCTACTTTCCTATGGGTTTACTATGTGTTTAGTGCTCTAAGGGTTCACTTTGGCTTTACTACAGGTCTGCGATGGGGTTACTACAGGTCTGCTACGGGTTTACTATGGGCTTAGTCGGAGTTTACTATGGGTTTAGTAGGAGTTTATGGGTTTACTGGGGGTTTGCTGCTCTACTATGGGTTTGGTAGGAGTTTACTATGGGTTTACTGTTTTAGTATGGGTTTAGTAGGAGCTTATGGGTTTACTGGGGGTTTGCTGCTTTACCATGGGTTTAGTAGGAGTTTACTGCCAGTGTTCTACTTTCCTATGGGTTTACCACGCGTTTAGTGCTCTATGGGTTCGCGATGGCTTTACTCCGGGTTTGCGACAAGGTTACTCCGGGTTTACTACAAGGTTACTCCGGGTTTACTACAAGGTTACTCCGGGTTTACTAGGGGGTTACTACGGGTTTACTACGCGTTTGCTGCCTTGCTAGGGGTTTACCACGGGGTTTTCCTACGCCTTTCCTCCCGGCGGCGTCTCACCTTGCGGGGTGGTGATGGTGCCCCAGCCGGAGACGAGGCAGGTGGTGCCGGGCGGGGCGCAGGCGCGGGGGAGGGCGAGGGGCTGCACGGCGCGGTTCAGGGCCACGGGCCGGTCGAGTTTGAGGAGGAGGAGGTCGTTGTCGAGGGTGACGCGGTTGAAGGCGGGGTGGGGGATGGCCTTCGTCACCAGGCGGTTCTGCTCCGTCCCCTCCTGCTGCTGCAGGTTGTTCTCGCCCAGGCGCAGGCGGAGGCCTCTGGGGGGGGGGGGTGCGGCCCCGCCCCCGGGGAGGGGACAGGGGGTGGGGACATGGGTGGGGTGGGGGCGGGGAGGGGGGGACATGGGGGGAGGGGTGAGGACGGGGGTGGGACACGCGGGGACATGGATGGGACGTGGGAGAGGTGACAGGGATGGGACACGGGTGGGACGTTGGGACACGGGTGGGACATGGAGGGGACAGAGGTGGGACACGTGGGGACACGGATGGGACAAACGCGGATGGGACACGGGGAAACGCGGGGACACGTGGCAGGGAAAGTTGGGGGGGACGCACGTGGGGACAGTCGCAGCTCCGCACCCCACTGGTGTCCCCCCAGGACGTGTTGTCCCTCGTCCTTCTGCCACGTAGCCTGTCCCCGTGTCCCATGTCCCCGTCCCCACCCATGTCCCCACGCCCATCCCTTGTCCCCAACCGTGTCCCCATGTCCCTGTCCCCATGTCCCCGTCCCCACCCATGTCCCCCTGTCCATCCCTTGTCCCCAACCGTGTCCCCATGTCCCTGTCCCCATGTCCCCGTCCCCCACCCGTGTCCCCACGCCAATGCCTTGTCCCCACCCATGTCCCCACGCCCATCCCACGTCCCCCAACCGTGTCCCCATGTCCCTGTCCCAATGTCCGTGTCTCTTGGCCATGTCCCCATGCCCATCCCACGTCCCCCATCCATGTCCCCATGCCCATCCCTTGTCCCCCAACCATGTCCCCACGCCCATCCCTTGTCCCCAACTGTGTCCCCATGTTCCTGTCCCCCACCCGTGTCCCCACGCCAATCCCTCGTCCCCACCCATGTCCCCACCGCCCATCCCACGTCCCCCAACCGTGTCCCCATGTCCATGTCTCTTGGCCATGTCCCCATGCCCTTCCCTTGTCCCCACGCCCATCCCTCGTCCCCAACTGTGTCCCCACGTCCCTGCCCCCACGTCCATGTCCCCCACCCATGTCCCCACGCCCATCCCTCGTCCCCAACCGCGTCCCCACACCCACCCCTCGTCCCCCAACCATGTCCCCGTCCCCCCCCCCCCGTCTCCGTCCGCGTCCCCACCTGCTGTTGCAGTGCGCGGCCGAGAGCACCCAGTTGTCCCGCAGGAGGATCCCCCCGCAGCGCACGGGGCTGTAGATATAAACCTGCCAGGGCTGGGAGAAGGGGATGCAGGGGTAACCCCCGATGATCCTGTCCTCGTCCTTCGTCCCCTGCCCGTTCCCTGGGGACGCGGGGACGCAGGTCGGTTCCGTCCCGTCCCTGATTTCCCTTTGGCCGGGAGGACACGAGCCGCGAGACGTGTCCTGGCTGTTGGCTCCTCCTGCCGGAAGGACGTGGGTCACCAGATGTCCCTTCCCCAGGTTCTCTCCCTGGGGACATGGGCCACCAGAAATGTCTCCTCCATGGGGATGTGGGCCACCAACATCCCCTACCCAAGTTGTTTCCATGGGGACGTGAGCCACCAGAAATGTCTCCTCCATGAGGACACGGGCCACCAATGTCCCCTCCCCAAGTTCTTTCCATGGGGACGTGGGCCACCAGACTTGTCTATTCCATGGGGACACCGGCCACCAGAGTTGTCCCCTCCCCAAGTTCTTTCTGTGGGGATATGGGCCACCAGAAATGTCTCCTCCATGGGGACACGGGCCACCAGAGTTGTCCCTTCCCCAAGTTCTCTCCATGGGGATGTGGGCCACCAGACTTGTCTCTTCCATGGGGAAATGGGCCACCAGACATGTCTCCTCCATGGGGACACGGGCCACCAACGTCTCCTCCCCAGATTCTCTCTGTGGGGACATGGGCCACCAGAAATGTCTCCTCCGTGGGGACACGGGCCACCAGAGTTGTCCCCTCCCCAGGTTCCCTCCGTGGGGACACAGGCCACCAGACTTGTCTTCTCCATGGGCACATGGGCCACCAGAAATGTCTCCTCCATGGGGACATGGGCCACCAACATCCCCTCCCCAAGTTCTTTCCATGGGGATGTGGGCCACCAGAGTTGTCTCCTCCATGGGGACATGGGCCACCAACATCCCCTCCCCAAGTTCTTTCCATGGGGATGTGGGCCACCAGAGTTGTCTCCTCCATGGGGTTGTGGGCCACCAATGTCCCCTCCCCAGGTTTTCTCCATGGGGATGTGGGCCACCAGAAATGTCTCCTCTGTGAGGACACGGGCCACCAATGTCCCCTCCCCAGGTTCTTTCCATGGGGACACGGGCCACCAGACTTTTCTCCTCCATGGGGACACGGGCCACCAGAGTTGTCCCCTCCCCAGGTTCTCTCCATGGGGACGTGGGCTACCAGAGTTGTCTCCTCCATGGGGACACGGGCCACCAATGTCCCCTCCCCAGGTTCTTTCCATGGGGACACGGGCCACCAGAGTTGTCTCCTCCGTGGGGACACGGGCCACCAGAGTTGTCCCCTCCCCAGGTTCCCTCCGTGGGGACGTGGACACGGAGGGGGGGGGGGGGGGGCGGAGGGGACCCCACGTACCCGTCAGCAGCAGGAGGAGCAACGTGATGGGCAGCAGCTCCATGACCCTGAGGGGGACATGGAGGACGGTCAGGGCGGGACGCTGGTCTGGCCCCGCCCTCCTGCCTGGCCCCACCCTCCTACCTGGCCCCGCCCTCCTGCCCGCCCCTCCGTCTGTCCCTGCCTCCTTCCTTCCATCCCTCCTTCCTCTCTTTCCTTCTGCCTTCCATTCTGCCTCCATCCCCTTTCTTCTTTCCTTCCCTTCTTCCTTCTTCCATCCCTGCTTCCATCCTTCTTCCTCCTTCCTTCCTCCTTTTCTCTTTCCATCCTTCTTTCATCTTCCTTCCTCCTTCCATCCTTCCTTAAATCCTTCATTCCATCCCTCCTTCCTTCATTTTTCCTTCCTTCACTCCTTCCATCCAGCCTTCCTTTTGTCGCTCCTTCCTTTCTTCTCTCCTTCCATCCTTCTTCCTTCCTTCCCTCCTTCTCTCCCACCTTCCTTCCATCCCTTTTTCCTTCCATCCCTCCTTCCTCCCTCCTTCCTTCCACCCCTTCCGTCCTTTCCTCCTTCCATCCCTCCTTCCTTTCCTCCTTCCTTCCATCCCTTCTTCTGTCCTTTCCTCCTTCCTGCCTCCTCCCTTCCCTCCCTCCCTCCTTCCTTCCCTCCTTTCTTCCCTCCTTCCTTCCCTTCTTCCTTCCATCCCTCCTTCCTTCCCTGTTTCCTTCCATCCCTCCCTCCTTCCTTCCTCCTTCCCTCCCTTCTCCAGCCTTCCTTCCATCTCTCCTTCCTTCTTCATTCCCTCTTTCTTTCCTTCCTTCTCCTATCTCTTCCACCCCTCCATCCCTCCTTCTATCCCTCCTTCCCTCCTTCCTTCCATCCTTTCCTTTCCATCTCTCCTTCCTTCCTCCCTCCCTCCCTCTTTCTTTCCTTCCTTCTTCCACCCCTCCTTCCTTCCATCCATCCTTCTTTCCTTCCCTCCTTCCTTCCTTCCCTCCTTCCATCCTTCTTTCCTCCTTCCATCCCTCCTTCCTTCCTCCTTCCCTCTCTCCTTCCCTCCTTCCCTTCTTCCCTCCATCCCTCCTTCCCTCTTTCCATTCTTCTTTCCCTCCTTCCCTCTCTGCTTCCCTCCTTCCTTCCATCCTTTCCTCCTTCCATCCCCCCTTCCATGTCTCCTTCCTTCTTCCCTCCCTCCCTCTTTCTTTCCTTCCTTCTTCCACCCCTCCTTCCTTCCCTCCTTCCCTCCTTCCCTCCTTCCCTCCTTCCTTCCATCCCTCCTTCCCTCTTTCCATTCTTCTTTCCCTCCTTCCCTCTCTGCTTCCCTCCTTCCTTCCATCCTTTCCTCCTTCCATCCCCCCTTCCATGTCTCCTTCCTTCTTCCCTCCCTCCCTCTTTCTTTCCTTCCTTCTTCCACCCCTCCTTCCTTCCCTCCTTCCCTCCTTCCCTCCATCCATCCTACTTTCCTTCCCTCCTTCTTTCCCTCCCTCCTTCCATCCTTCTTTCCTCCTTCCATCCTTCTTTCCTTCCCTCCTTCCCTCCTTCCCCCCTCCTTCCCTCCTTCCCTCCATCCATCCTTCTTTCCTTCCCTCCTTCCCTCCCTCCTTCCATCCTTCTTTCCTCCTTCCATCCCTCCTTCCCTTCTTCCCCCTGTCCCTCCTTTCCTCCTTCCATTCTTCTATCCCTCCTTTCCTCCTTCCCTCCCTCCTTCCATCTCTCCTTCCTTCTTCCCTCCCTCCCTCTTTCTTTCCTTCCTTCTTCCACCTCTTCCACCCCTCCTTCCTTCCTCCTTCCCTCCATCCCTCCTTCCCTACTTCCCTCCTTTCCTCCTTCCTTCTTTCCTTCCTTCCCTCCTTCCTTCCTCCTTCCTTCTTTCCTTCCTTCCTTCTTTCCTTCCTTCCCTCCCTCCTTCCTCCTTCCTTCCCGTCTTCCCTCCATCCCTCCTTTCCTCCTTCCATCCTTCTTTCCTTCCCTCCCTCCTTCCCTCCTTCCTCCCTCCTTCCCCGCTCCTTCCCCATCCCGTCCCTCGTTCCCGTCCCCATCCCTGTCCCCCCCCCCCCCCCGCCGTCACCTTCCGTCCCCGACGTCCCGGTTCTCCTCGATCCCGTCGCTCCTGTGGGTGCCCACGGGTGCGCGTTGGGTGGGTGAAGGCGGTGGGGGGGGGGGCCGTGGGGTGGGGGTTTTGTGCCCCAGTGGGAGGGGCTGGGTCACCCTGCCCCGCCCCCTTTAGGGATTTTGGGGGGGTGGGGAGGGGGGAGGGACGTAACGGAGCGAGGACGGAGGGATGCTCGCGGGGCGCCCACGTTTCTCCGTGTGTGCCCAGAGATCTGGGTGTCCCCCCCCCCAGTTGCTCCCAGTACTCCCCAGTTGGACTCGGGAGCTTCTTCCCAGTTAGGGAGGAGGAGGGAGGAGGAGGCGGCGATTCCGGGTTCCCTGCCAGCACCCCGGGGCGGAGCGATGCTTTTGTGGGTGCCGGGACGCCCGCGTTCCCTCCCGGTGCGGTTTGGCAAAGCCCGTCCCGTCACGTTGCCTCCCCCCTCCTTTTTTCCCCCGGCCTCAGTTTCCCTCCAGCCTCGTTATCTGCTCTAATTACCCCATAACGCGGCCAGGGCGGGGTGGGGTGGCGATTCGGCTCAGTGACTCATTGCCTTTCTCCCCCCCCCCCTTGCTCCAACGCCGCCGGCGCCGCCGGTGACACGACGGCTTCGGAGGGGAGCGAAAGCTCCCGCGATGTTTTTTGGGGGGCTCCGCTCCGTCCGCAAGTACCGTATCGAGGGATGGGGACGTGTTCTCCCCCCCCCACCCCCAAAATCCGGCCCATTTTTTAGTTTGGTTTTGGCTCGCTTCTGCCCGGTTTGGCCCAGCTTGGCCCACTTCGGACGGCTTCTGCCTGATTTGGGGTCACCCAAAATGATTTGGCCAATTTCTACCTGATTTTGGCCCGCTTTTGCCCGATTTTGTTCACTTTTGCCCAATTTTGCCCACTTCTGCCCGATTTTGGCTCACTTCTGCCCAATTTGTCCCACTTCCGCGTAAGTTTGGCCCGCTTTTGCCCGATTTTGTTCACTTTTGCCCAATTTTGCCCACTTCTGCCCGATTTTGGCTCACTTCTGCCCAATTTGTCCCACTTCCGCGTAAGTTTGGCTCACTTCTGCCCGATTTTGCCCACTTCTGCCCAATTTTGCCCACTTCTGCCCAATTTTGGCTCACTTCTGCCCAATTTGTCCCACTTCCGCATAAGTTTGGCTCACTTTTGCCTGATTTTGCCCACTTCTGCCCATTTTGGCTCACTTCTGCCCAGTTTGGCCCACTTCTGCCTGATTTTGCCCACTTTTGCCTGCCTTTGCCCACTTCTGCTCCGTTTGACCCACTTTGGCCCGATATCACCCACTTCTGCCTGATTTTGCCCACTTCTGCCGATTTTGGCTCAATTCTGCCCAATTTGGCCCACTTCTGCCCGATTTTGGCTCACTTCTGCTCAATTTGGCCCAGTTTTGCCCAATTCGGACCGCCTCTACCTGATTTTGGGTGACTCCTGCCCGATTTGGCCCATTTCTGCCTGATTTTGGCCCACTTGTGCCTGATTTTGGTTCACTTCTGCCCCATTTGGCCCACTTTTGACCGATTTTACCTATTTTCTGCCTGATTTTGCCCACTTCTTCCTAATTTTGCCAGCTTTTGCCTGCCTTTGTCCAGTCTGTCCAGTCCTGCTCAGTTTGACCCACTTTGGCCCAATTTAGCCCACTTCTGCCTGATTTCGCCCGCTTCTGCCCAATTTTGGCTCACTTCTCCCCAGATTGGCCCACTTTTGACCAATTTTGCCCATTTCTGCCTGATTTTGGCTCACTTCTGCCTGATTTTAGCTCATTTCTGCCCGATTTGGCCCACTTCTGCCTGATTTTGCCTGTTTCTGCCCCATTTGGCCTAATTTGGCCCACTTCTGCCCGATTTTGGCTCCCTTTTGCCCAATTTTGCCCATTTTTGCCCGCCTTTGCCTAGTCCTCTTCCATTTGCCCCACGTTTGCCCCCCAAGGGGTCAAGAGTTGCCGTGGAGATGCAAGGGGAGGGGTTTATTGGGGGTGGGGTCAGTCCATCCGTGGTGGCCGTTGTCCATCCGTGGTGGCCATGATCCATCCCTGGTGGTCATTGTCCATCTGTGGTGGTCATGGCCCATCCGTGGTGGTTGTGGCCCATCCGTGGTGGGCTTGGGCCATCCATGGTGGCCATGGGCCACCTGTGGTGGGCTTGGGCCATCCGCGGTGGCTGTGGTCCATCTGTGGTGGTCATTGTCCATCTGTGGTGGCCATGGTCCTTCCGTGATGGTCATGGCCCATTTGTGATGGTCGTGGTCCAGCCACGGTGGTCATGGTCCATCCATGGTGGCCATGGTCCATCCGTGGTGGTCGTGGTCCAACCATGGTGGGCTTGGGCCATCCATGGTGGTCTTGGGCCATCCGTGGTGGCTGTGGGCCATCCGTGGTGGTCATGGTCCATCTGTGGTGGGGTCGGTCTGGTCACTGCGGGGTTAGTGGCACGTTCAGTCCATTTGTGGTGGCATCGGTTTGTCCATGGTGGGTTGGAGTGGTCATGGTGGGGGTCAGTCCAGCCATGATGGGATCAGCCCAACCATGGTGGAGTCCATGGTGGGGCCAGTCCATCTGTGGTGGGGCCAGTGTCTCCATGATGGCGTCAGCCCGGTCATGACGGTGGACCTGGAGTGTCTGTGGTGATGTCACTCCATCCATGGTGGAGTCCATGGTAGGGTCAACCCAACCATGATGATGTCAGCCCAGCCACGGTGGGGTAGGTCAGGCCATGGTGGGGTTCATTGGTTCCTGATTGGGTCAACCCAACCGTGATAGGGTCAACCCAACCGTGATGGCGTCAACCCAACAATGATGCCGTCAACCCAACCATGATGGGGTCAACTCAACCATGATGGGGTCAACTCAACCATGATGGGGTCAACTCAACCATGATGCCATCAACCCAACAATGATGCTGTCAACCCAACCATGATGGCATCAACCCAACTGTGATGGGGTCAACCCAACCATGATGGGGTCAACTCAACCATGATGGGGTCAACTCAACCATGATGCCATCAACCCAACAATGATGCTGTCAACCCAACCATGATGGCATCAACCCAACTGTGATAGGGTCAACCCAACCATGATGGGGTCCATTGCTGGGGGGGTGCCACTCCATCCGTGATGGCATTGGTGGCTCTGTGGTAGGGTCGATCCTTTCTTGGTGGCTTCAACCTTTCCGTGGTGGGCTCAGATAGTTCCCTGGTGGGTTCTGTGGTGGGGTTGGTGGGTCTGGGGGGGGGGTCAGAAGGTCCGGGGGGGGCCGAGGAGGACTCAGACCCCCCCTATCGTCTCCCGGATCCATGGCAGGTAGTTGTAGACCTCGCTGTAGACCCCCGGCTTCCCCGCTTGCCCGCAGGGGTGGTCACCCCACGAGACGATGCCTTGCAGGACCCCGTTGCAGATGAGAGGTCCCCCCGAGTCACCCTGGGGACAAAAGGGACGATGATGGGACCTTGGCCACGGTCCCCGGCCAGGGAGGACGCACGTGGCCACCGGTGGGGACAACCGTTGTCGGGACCTAGAGACGTGGGAGCGGGCGCAGCGAGGTGGCTGGGTTGGGGTGACGGGGACCCAAGAGACGTGGCCAAGAGACAACGGTCACGTCTTGAAGGCCAGGAGACCAAAGGGACGTGGTTCCGGGTGGTGGCAACGGGACGCGGGGACACGGTGACATCTCAAAGCCGAGGGGACCGAAGGCCCGTGGCTATGGGAGGTGGGTACGTAGGGATGGGACGTGAAGATGTGTCCGTGTTTTTGGAGCCCAAGGGACGAGGGGGACAGGAGGGAGGTGGCTGTGGGACACGGGGACGAGGCGGTGGGACGTGGTGGACGAGGTGGTGGGATGTGGTGGACGAGGTGATGGGACGCGGCTACATCTCAAAGCCAATGGGACAAGGAAGGGGCTGTGGGACATGGTGATGGGACACGGGGACGTGGTGATGGGACACGGGGACCTGGAGGTACCTGGCAGGAGTCCTTGCCCCCCGCCGCCACGCCGGCACACAACATGCCCTCGGTGATTTTGCTGCCGTAGGCCGTCCGGCACTGGTTGTCACCCACCACGGTGACGTTCACGCATTGGGGGGTGTCGGGGAAGGACTCTGGGGGGGGACGGGGGGACACGTGTCCAACCTGGGCCAGGGATCTGGGCCCCAGACACCCGTGTCCCTTCAGAGATGCCACCACCCAACCCGATGGCGGTTGAGGTGTCCATCCCTTGGCCACCAGTGTCCCTTCTTGGAGATGCCACCACCCAACCCAATGCAGGTTGAGTTGGCCACCCGTGTCCCTTCTCTTGAGAGATGCCACCACCCAACCAATGTGATTTGAAGCGTCCATCCTTTGGCCACCTGTGTCCCTTCTCGGAGATGCCACCACCCAACCCAATGCAAGTTGAGATGTCCATCCTTTGGCCACCAGTGTCCCTTCTTGAAGATGCCACCACCCAACCAATGCAAGTTGTCCATCCCTTGGCCACCAGTGTCCCTTCTTGGAGATGCCACCACCCAACCCAATGCAGGTTGAGTTGGCCACCTGTGTCCCTTCTCTTGAGAGATGCCACCACCCAACCAATGTGATTTGAAGTGTCCCTCCTTTGGCCACCCGTGTCCCTTCTCGGAGATGCCACCACCCAACCCAATGCAAGTTGAGATGTCCATCCTTTGGCCACCAGTGTCCCTTCTTGAAGATGCCACCACCCAACCAATGCGAGTTGACATGTCCATCCCTTGGCCACCCGTGTCCCTTCTCCTCGGAGATGCCACCACCCAACCAATGCAAGTTGTCCATCCCTTGGCCACCAGTGTCCCTTCTTGGAGATGCCACCACCCAACCCAATGCAGGTTGAGTTGGCCACCTGTGTCCCTTCTCTTGAGAGATGCCACCACCCAACCAATGTGATTTGAAGTGTCCATCCTTTGGCCACCCGTGTCCCTTCTCGGAGATGCCACCACCCAACCCAATGCAAGTTGAGATGTCCATCCTTTGGCCACCAGTGTCCCTTCTTGAAGATGCCACCACCCAACCAATGCGAGTTGACATGTCCATCCCTTGGCCACCCGTGTCCCTTCTCCTCGGAGATGCCACCACCCAACCAATGCAAGTTGTCCATCCCTTGGCCACCAGTGTCCCTTCTTGGAGATGCCACCACCCAACCCAATGCAGGTTGAGTTGGCCACCTGTGTCCCTTCTCTTGAGAGATGCCACCACCCAACCAATGTGATTTGAAGTGTCCATCCTTTGGCCACCCGTGTCCCTTCTCGGAGATGCCACCACCCAACCCAATGCAAGTTGAGATGTCCATCCTTTGGCCACCAGTGTCCCTTCTTGAAGATGCCACCACCCAACCAATGCGAGTTGACATGTCCATCCCTTGGCCACCCGTGTCCCTTCTCCTCGGAGATGCCACCACCCAACCAATGCAAGTTGTCCATCCCTTGGCCACCAGTGTCCCTTCTTGGAGATGCCACCACCCAACCCAATGCAGGTTGAGTTGGCCACCTGTGTCCCTTCTCTTGAGAGATGCCACCACCCAACCAATGTGATTTGAAGTGTCCATCCTTTGGCCACCCGTGTCCCTTCTCGGAGATGTCACCACCCAACCCAATGAGACTTGAGTTGTCCATCCCTTGGCCACCAGTGTCCCTTCTCTTGAGAGATGCCACCACCCAACCCAATGCAAGTTGAGATGTCCATCCCTTGGCCACCCGTGTCCCTTCTCCTCGGAGATGCCACCCCCCAACCAATGCGAGTTGTCCATCCCTTGGCCACCAGTGTCCCATCTCCTCGGAGATGCCACCACCCAACCCAGTGCAAGTTGAGATGTCCATTCCTTGGCCACCCGTGTCCCATCTCCTTGGAGATGTCACCACCCAACCGGAACGCCGTGGTCCTCCCCGTACCCTGGGGACTGGTGGTGGTTCCCCATCCCATCACGGTGCAGTTGGTTCCGGTGACCGGCGGACTTGTGGGCAGGACCAGGGGTCGGACGTAGGGTGTGATGGTGAAGGGCGGCTCCACGCGCAAGAGCATGAGGTCGTGGGCGTAGGCGCCGTCTCCTTCCACGGTGCCAAAGCCGGGGTGGACCACGATGTCCACGGCCACGGCGTACTGCTCCTGCCCCGTCGGCGTGGCCAGGCTGCGCTCTCCTGCCCGTACCTGGATGTGGCTGGGGTGGGGGGGGGACGGGACACGCGAGGGGACACGCGAGGGGACACGTGAGGGACGTGGTAGCACGTTGGGGGACGTGGGAGGGCGTGGTTGGGGACACCGGGGACGTGGTCGTGGTGGGACGTGGTCATGGAGGGATGGGGACGTTGGGTGGCGTGGCTGGGGACGTGGGGGATGTGGTCGTGGTGGGACGTGGTCATGGAAGGATGTGGCCATGGTGGGACGTGGTCATGGAGGGATGGGGACATGAGGGATGGGGACATAAGGGTTGGGGACATTGGCTGGCGTGGCTGGGGACATGGGGGACATGGTCGTGGTGGGACATGGTCGTGGTGGGACATGGTCATGGTGGGCTGTGGCCATGGTGGGCCGTGGTCACGGAGGGATGGGGACATTCAAGGGCGTGGCTGGGGACACGGGGGACGTGGTCATGGCGGGACGTGGTCATGGTGGGACGTGGTCATGGTGGGACGTGGTCATGGAGGGATGGGGACATGAGGGATGGGGATGTTGGGGGCCGTGGCTGGGGACACAGTCATGGTGGGACGTGGTCATGGAAGGATGTGGCCATGGTGGGATGGGGACATTGGGGATCACGTCTGGGGACACGGGGGACGTGGTCATGGTGGGACGTGGTCACAGAGGGATGGGGACATTCGAGGGCGTGGCTGGGGACACGGTCATGGTGGGACGTGGTCGTGGTGGGACGTGGTCATGGAGTGATGGGGACATTGGATGGTGTGACTGGGGACACAGGGGACATGGTCACGGTGGGACGTGGTTGTGGAAGGACGTGACCATGGTGGGATGTGGCCATGGTGGGATGGGGACATTTGAGGGCGTGGCTGGGGACACAGTCATGGTGGGACATGGTCATGGTGGGACGTGGTTGTGGTGGGACGTGGCCATGGAGGGATGGGGACACGAGGGTTGGGGACGTTGGGGGTCATGGCTGGGGACACGGTCATGGTGGGACACGGTTGTGGTGGGACATGGTCATGGTGGGATGTGGCCATGGTGGGACGTGGCCATGGTGGGACGTGGTCACGGAGGGATGGGGACATTCGAGGGCGTGGTTGGGGACACGGTCATGGTGGGACGTGGTCACGGTGGGACGTGGTCGTGGTGAGACATGGTCATGGAGGGTTGGGGACATTCGAGGGCGTGGTTGGGGACACGGTCATGGTGGGACACGGTCATGGTGGGACATGGTCATGGTGGGACATGGTCATGGTGGGACATGGCCATGGTGGGATGTGGTCGTGGTGAGATGTGGTCACGGAGGGTTGGGGGCATTCGAGGGTGTGGCTGGGGACACGGTCGTGGTGGGACACGGTCGTGGTGGGACATGGTCATGGTGGGACACGGTCGTGGTGGGACATGGTCGTGGTGGGACATGGTCATGGTGGGACACGGTCGTGGTGGGCCGTGGCCGTGGTGGGACGTGGTCACGGAGGGTTGGGACACGAGGGTTGGGGACGTGAGGGACATGACGGTGGAGGGACGGGGCACAGGTGACGATGACCCAGTTCTTTTCCCCGTTCCCCTCCCAGTTCCTCCCAGTTCCCCTCCCAGTGCTTCCTGCTTCCCCTCCCAGTTCCTCCCAGTGCTCCCAGTGCCTTCCAGTGCACTCCCAAAAGCCCCAGTGCCCCTCCCAGTGCCCCCCCCAGTGCCTTCCAGTGTTCCCAGTGCCCCCCAGTGTCCCCACTGCCCCCCCCCCTCTCCACCAGGTCTAGCAATGGGTGGCCGTGAGCACCCACTGGGTGCTGAGCAGGGCTCCCAGTACATTCCAGTTCCACTCCCAGTGCCCTTTCCAGTGCCTCCCAGTGCTCCCAGTTCCATTCCCAGTGCCCTAATTCTCCTTCCATCATCCCAGTCCCACTTCCAGTGCCTCCCAGTGCTCCCAGTTCCATTCCCAGTGCCCTAATTCCCCTTCCATCATCCCAGTCCCACTTCCAGTGCTCCCAGTCCCCCTCCCAGTGCCCGCCCCCCCCCCAGACTGGTCCAGCAGTGGGCTGCCATGAGCACCCACTGGGTGCTGAGCAGGGCTCCCAGTACATTCCAGTTCCACTCCCAGTGCCCTTTCCAGTGCCTCCCAGTGCTCCCAGTTCCATTCCCAGTGCCCTAATTCTCCTTCCATCATCCCAGTCCCACTTCCAGTGCCTCCCAGTGCTCCCAGTTCCATTCACAGTGCCCTAATTCCCCTTCCATCATCCCAGTCCCACTTCCAGTGCTCCCAGTCCCCCTCCCAGTGCCCGCCCCCCCCCCAGACTGGTCCAGCAGTGGGCTGCCATGAGCACCCACTGGGTGCTGAGCAGGGCTCCCAGTACATTCCAGTTCCACTCCCAGTGCCCTTTCCAGTGCCTCCCAGTGCTCCCAGTTCCATTCCCAGTGCCCTAATTCTCCTTCCATCATCCCAGTCCCACTTCCAGTGCCTCCCAGTGCTCCCAGTTCCATTCCCAGTGCCCTAATTCCCCTTCCATCATCCCAGTCCCACTTCCAGTGCTCCCAGTCCCCCTCCCAGTGCCCGCCCCCCCCCCAGACTGGTCCAGCAGTGGGCTGCCATGAGCACCCACTGGGTGCTGAGCAGGGCTCCCAGTACATTCCAGTTCCACTCCCAGTGCCCTTTCCAGTGCCTCCCAGTGCTCCCAGTTCCATTCCCAGTGCCCTAATTCTCCTTCCATCATCCCAGTCCCACTTCCAGTGCCTCCCAGTGCTCCCAGTTCCATTCCCAGTGCCCTAATTCCCCTTCCATCATCCCAGTCCCACTTCCAGTGCTCCCAGTCCCCCTCCCAGTGCCCGCCCCCCCCCCAGACTGGTCCAGCAGTGGGCTGCCATGAGCACCCACTGGGTGCTGAGCAGGGCTCCCAGTACATTCCAGTTCCACTCCCAGTGCCCTTTCCAGTGCCTCCCAGTGCTCCCAGTTCCATTCCCAGTGCCCTAATTCTCCTTCCATCATCCCAGTCCCACTTCCAGTGCCTCCCAGTGCTCCCAGTTCCATTCACAGTGCCCTAATTCCCCTTCCATCATCCCAGTCCCACTTCCAGTGCTCCCAGTCCCCCTCCCAGTGCCCGCCCCCCCCCCAGACTGGTCCAGCAGTGGGCTGCCATGAGCACCCACTGGGTGCTGAGCAGGGCTCCCAGTACATTCCAGTTCCACTCCCAGTGCCCTTTCCAGTGCCTCCCAGTGCTCCCAGTTCCATTCCCAGTGCCCTAATTCTCCTTCCATCATCCCAGTCCCACTTCCAGTGCCTCCCAGTGCTCCCAGTTCCATTCCCAGTGCCCTAATTCCCCTTCCATCATCCCAGTCCCACTTCCAGTGCTCCCAGTCCCCCTCCCAGTGCCCGCCCCCCCCCCAGACTGGTCCAGCAGTGGGCTGCCATGAGCACCCACTGGGTGCTGAGCAGGGCTCCCAGTACATTCCAGTTCCACTCCCAGTGCCCTTTCCAGTGCCTCCCAGTGCTCCCAGTTCCATTCCCAGTGCCCTAATTCCCCTTCCATCATCCCAGTCCCACTTCCAGTGCTCCCAGTCCCCCTCCCAGTGCCCCCAATTCCCCTCCCAGTGCCCCCCATTCCCCTCCCATGGCCCCAATCCCACTCCCAGTGTCCCCCATTCCCCTCCCAGTGCCCCCAATTCCCCCCCCCAGTGTCCCCCATTCCCCTCCCACGGCCCCAGTCCCCATCCCAGTGCTCCCAGTCCCCCTCCCAGTGCCCCCAATTCCCCTCCCAGTGCTCCCATTCCCCTCCCAGTGCTTCCCACTCCCCCCCCCCCAAACCTGGTCCAGCAGTGGGCTGCCATGAGCACCCACTGGGTGCTGAGCAGGGCTCCCAGTACATTCCAGTTCCACTCCCAGTGTCCCCCATTCCCCTCCCATGGCCCCAATCCCACTCCCAGTGCTCCCAGTCCCCCTCCCAGTCCCCCCATTCCCCTCCCACAGCCCCAATCCCCTTCCCAGTGCTCCCAGTCCCCCTCCCAGTGCCCAATTCCCCTCCCAGTGCCCCCAATTCCCCCCCAGTGTCCCCCATTCCCCTCCCACGGCCCCAGTCCCCTTCCCAGTGCTCCCAGTCCCCCTCCCAGTGCCCCCCATTCTCCTCCCAGTGCCCCCCATTCCCCTCCCGTGGCCCCAATCCCACTCCCAGTGCTCCCAGTCCCCCTCCCAGTGCCCCCCATTCCCCTCCCACGGCCCCAGTCCCCTTCCCAGTGCTCCCAGTCCCCCTCCCAGTGCCCCCCATTCTCCTCCCAGTGCCCCCCATTCCCCTCCCATGGCCCCAATCCCACTCCCAGTGCTCCCAGTCCCCCTCCCAGTGCCCCCCATTCCCCTCCCACGGCCCCAGTCCCCTTCCCAGTGCTCCCAGTCCCCCTCCCAGTGCCCCCCATTCTCCTCCCAGTGCCCCCCATTCCCCTCCCGTGGCCCCAATCCCACTCCCAGTGCTCCCAGTCCCCCTCCCAGTGCCCCCCATTCCCCTCCCACGGCCCCAGTCCCCTTCCCAGTGCTCCCAGTCCCCTTCCCAGTGCCCCCAATTCCCCTCCCAGTGCCCCCCATTCCCCTCCCACGGCCCCAGTCCCCTTCCCAGTGCTCCCAGTCCCCCTCCCAGTGCCCCCCATTCTCCTCCCAGTGCCCCCCATTCCCCTCCCGTGGCCCCAATCCCACTCCCAGTGCTCCCAGTCCCCCTCCCAGTGCCCCCCATTCCCCTCCCACGGCCCCAGTCCCCTTCCCAGTGCTCCCAGTCCCCTTCCCAGTGCCCCCAATTCCCCTCCCAGTGCCCCCCATTCCCCTCCCACGGCCCCAGTCCCCTTCCCAGTGCTCCCAGTCCCCCTCCCAGTGCCCCCCATTCTCCTCCCAGTGCCCCCCATTCCCCTCCCGTGGCCCCAATCCCACTCCCAGTGCTCCCAGTCCCCCTCCCAGTGCCCCCCATTCCCCTCCCACGGCCCCAGTCCCCTTCCCAGTGCTCCCAGTCCCCTTCCCAGTGCCCCCCATTCCCCTCCCACGGCCCCAGTCCCCTTCCCAGTGCTTCCAGTCCCCCTCCCAGTGCCCCCAATTCCCCTCCCAGTGCCCCCCATTCCCCTCCCACGGCCCCAGTCTCACTCCCAGTGCTCCCAGCGCCCCTCCCAGTGCCTCCCCGTCCCCCCCCGAACCTGGTGCGGCAGTGGGCGGCCGTGAGCACCCACTGGGTGCTGAGCAGGGCCCCCCCGCACTGGCGCTGGTCGAAGTAGAAGAGGAGGACGAGGCCGGGGTGGGTGGCGGGGGGGCACTCGCTGCCCCCCAGGATCCGCTCGCCCCACGGCCGGCCTTGATGGGGGGGGGGGACACATTGTTACTGGGAGCTACTGGGACACCCCCACCCCCACCCTGGGGGCACCCACGGGGACACCCCCCCCCCCCCATCCCCACCCTTGGGACCCCAACCTGGGGACCCCCCCCGCCCACCCAAAGGACCCCCCCCACCCTCCACCCCACCCCATAATGGGGACCCCTCCCCCTTTCCCAGTACCCCCCCAACTTCTTACTGGGAGTCACCAGCGCCAGGAGGAGGAGGAGGCGAAGGGCCGCCATGGTGGGGGGGCCAGGGGTTGGGTGCTGGGTGGGGGGGTGCTGGGTGCCCCCTTGGCTATCAAGGCTCTTCGTTAATTATTAACCGGGGCTCGTTAACTCGCCCCCCCCCCCATGTTTACTTGATGACGTTCCCCGCGCAGGTGCCACGTTCACACCCCACCCCCTCCTGCCCCACGGCGTGGGGAGGGGGGACATGGGGGTCCCAGTGGGGTGGTTATGGGGTGAAGTGGGTCCCTATAGTATCTATAGGGCAAAGTGGGTCCCTACGGAATCTATGGGGTGGAGTGGGTCCCCTACGGTATCTATGGGGTGAATTAGGACCCTATGGTATCTATGGGGTGAAGTGGGTCCCTACGGTATCTATGGGGTGAAGCGGGACAGCCCTGAATACTTGGGTCCCCTATGGTATCTATGGGGTGAATTAGGACCCTATGGTATCTATGGGGTGAAGTGGGTCACCTACAGCATCTATGGGGTGAAGTGGGTCCCTACGGTATCTATGGGGTGGAGTGGGACAGCCCCGAATGCTTGGGTCCCCTACGGTATCTATGGGGTGAATTAGGACCCTATGGTATCTATGGGGTGAAGTGGGTCCCTATAGTATCTATGGGGTGAAGTGGGTCCCTACGGTATCTGTGGGGTGGAGTGGGACAGCCCCGAATGCTTGGGTCCCCTATGGTATCTATGGGGCAGAGTGGGTCCCTACGGTATCTGTGGGGTGTAGTGGGTCCCTATAGTATCTATGGGGTGAAGTGGGTCCCCTACGGTATCTATGGGGCAAAGTGGGTCCCTACGGTATCTATGGGGTGAAGTGGGACAGCCCTGAACGCTTCGGTCCCCTACGGTATCTATGGGGCAGAGTGGGTCCCCTACAGTATCTATGGGGTGAATTAGATAGCTACAGTATCTATAGGGCAAAGTGGGTCCCTATGGTATCTATGGGGTGAAGTGGGTCCCTACGGTATCTATGGGGTGAAGCGGGACAGCCCTGAATACTTGGGTCCCCTATGGTATCTATGGGGTGAATTAGGACCCTATGGTATCTATGGGGTGAAGTGGGTCACCTACAGCATCTATGGGGTGAAGTGGGTCCCTACGGTATCTATGGGGTGGAGTGGGACAGCCCCGAATGCTTGGGTCCCCTACGGTATCTATGGGGTGAATTAGGACCCTATGGTATCTATGGGGTGAAGTGGGTCCCTATAGTATCTATGGGGTGAAGTGGGTCCCTATGGTATCTATGGGGTGGAGTGGGACAGCCCCAAATGCTTGGGTCCCCTATGGTATCTATGGGGCAAAGTGGGTCCCTACGGTATCTATGGGGCAGAGTGGGTCCCTACGGTATCTATGGGGTGAAGTGGGTCCCTATAGTATCTATGGGGTGAAGTGGGTCCCTACGGTATCTATGGGGTGGAGTGGGACAGCCCCGAATGCTTGGGTCCCCTACGGTATCTATGGGGCAGAGTGGGTCCCTACGGTATCTGTGGGGTGTAGTGGGTCCCTATAGTATCTATGGGGTGAAGTGGGTCCCCTACGGTATCTATGGGGCAAAGTGGGTCCCTACGGTATCTATGGGGTGAAGTGGGACAGCCCTGAACGCTTCGGTCCCCTACGGTATCTATGGGGCAGAGTGGGTCCCCTACAGTATCTATGGGGTGAATTAGATAGCTACAGTATCTATAGGGCAAAGTGGGTCCCTATGGTATCTATGGGGTGAAGTGGGTCCCTACGGTATCTATGGGGTGAAGCGGGACAGCCCTGAATACTTGGGTCCCCTATGGTATCTATGGGGTGAATTAGGACCCTATGGTATCTATGGGGTGAAGTGGGTCACCTACAGCATCTATGGGGTGAAGTGGGTCCCTACGGTATCTATGGGGTGGAGTGGGACAGCCCCGAATGCTTGGGTCCCCTACGGTATCTATGGGGTGAATTAGGACCCTATGGTATCTATGGGGTGAAGTGGGTCCCTATAGTATCTATGGGGTGAAGTGGGTCCCTATGGTATCTATGGGGTGGAGTGGGACAGCCCCAAATGCTTGGGTCCCCTATGGTATCTATGGGGCAAAGTGGGTCCCTACGGTATCTATGGGGCAGAGTGGGTCCCTACGGTATCTATGGGGTGAAGTGGGTCCCTATAGTATCTATGGGGTGAAGTGGGTCCCTACGGTATCTATGGGGTGGAGTGGGACAGCCCCGAATGCTTGGGTCCCCTACGGTATCTATGGGGCAGAGTGGGTCCCTACGGTATCTGTGGGGTGTAGTGGGTCCCTATAGTATCTATGGGGTGAAGTGGGTCCCCTACGGTATCTATGGGGCAAAGTGGGTCCCTACGGTATCTATGGGGTGAAGTGGGACAGCCCTGAACGCTTCAGTCCCCTACGGTATCTATGGGGCAGAGTGGGTCCCCTACAGTATCTATGGGGTCAATTAGGTAGCTACATTATCTATAGGGCAAAGTGGGTCCCTATGGTATCTATGGGGTGAAGTGGGTCCCTACGGTATCTATGGGGTGAAGCAGGACAGCCCTGAATACTTGGGTCCCCTATGGTATCTATGGGGCGAATTAGGACCCTACGGTATCTATGGGGTGAAGTGGGTCACCTACAGCATCTATGGGGTGAAGTGGGTCCCTACGGTATCTATGGGGTGGAGTGGGACAGCCCCGAATGCTTGGGTCCCCTACGGTATCTATGGGGCAGAGTAGGTACCTATGGGGCGAAGTGGGTCCCCTATGGTATCTATGGGGCAAAGTGGGTCCCTATAGTATCTGTGGGGCAAAGTAGGTCCCTACGGTATCTGTGGGGTGAAGTGGGTCACCTACAGCACCTGTGGGGTGAAGGGGGTCCCCTATGGTATATCTATGGGGCAGAGTGGGTCCCCTACAGTATCTATGGGGTGATGTGGGGCAGGGCGCCCCTCTGCCCCCCCCATTCCAACCCCGGCTGCCCCCCCCGCCTGCTTCTTGCCTGCTCCCTGCCAGATTAACGCCGGATTAAGCAAATCCCGCCCCCCGACGCGGCGGGACAACAACCGCGCCTTGGGCGTGGCGCAGGCGCTGAGATCCTATTATGGGATGGACGTCATTAGTGCTAATTACAGTCATAACGATTTTAAGGCCATAATCAAAGGAACAAAACAGCCTCGTTGCCTGGATCGGGCCCACCGCAGGCGATTGGCCGGCGGTAGTGGCAGCCACGCCCCACGGGGGGAGGTGGCCCCACCCTCTCGTGCAGAACTCCCAACCAATGGTGTGGCCCGAGTTTGGGGGTGGGACTTGGGAAGAGCCCAACCAATGGTGTTTCCTCAATCTGAGGTAGGTGGGGCTTGGGAAGAGCCCAACCAATGGTGTTGCCCTGCTTTGGCATGGGTGGAGCTTGGGAAAAGTCCAACCAATGGTGTTGCCCCACTTAGGGGTGGGTGGGTCTTGGGAAGAGCCCAACCAACGGTGTTGCCCCACTTTGGGGTGGGTGGGTCTTTGGAAGAGTCCAACCAATGGTGTTGCCCCACTTAGGGGTGGTGGGTCTTGGGAAGAGCCCAACCAATGGTGTTGCCCCACTTTGGGGTGGGTGGGTCTTAGGAAGAGCCCAACCAATGGCATTTCCCTGATCTGAGGTAGGTGGGGCTTGGGAAGAGCCCAGCCAATGACATTTCCCTGATTTGGGGTGGGCGGGTCTTGCATTGAGCCCAACCGGTGACATTCCTCCGGTTTGAGGTAGGTGTGTCTCGGGGAGCACCCAACCAACGGCATTTCCCTGATCTGAGGTAGGCGGGTCTTGGCGAGAGCCCAACCAATGGCGTTTCCCCGCTTTGGGGTGGGAAGGCTGGACCGCCTGGCTGACGGAATCCCGCCTTCTCTTTGACGTTCAAGGGTTGACCACCACCACGACCCCGCCCCAGATGGCACCTTCCAACTGGGCAACGCTGGGTCATCCCGTATCAACTGGCGAAGGCACAGCCGAAAAAAAAAGGCACAGCCGAAAAAAACAGGTGGCCACCAGCCTAAGAAGAACCCAGTAGACATTGGGTTGGCCAACCGTCATTGGGTTGGGTAACGCTTGTTGGATTGGCCAACCCTTGTTGGGTTGGCCAACCATCATTGGATGGGTGACCCTCGTTGGCGTGACCAGGTCCCTTGGGTTAGCCATCCATTGCCAGTTTGGCTGACCCTTGTTGGGTTGGCCAACCGTCGTTGGATGGGTGACCCTCGTTGGCGTGACCAACTCCCTTGGGTTAGCCAACCTTTGCTGGCTTGGCTGACCCTTGTTGGGTTGGCCAACCGTCATTGGATGGGTGACCCTCGTTGGCATGACCAACTCCCTTGGGTTAGCCAACCTTTGCTGGCTTGGCTGACCCTTGTTGGGTTGGCCAACCGTCATTGGATGGGTGACTCTCATCGATGGGGTGACCTTTGTTGCATTGGCTGCGGCTCGTTGGGTTCTTCATTCCTATTGGGCATCTCCTATTGGACAGGCCATTGCTGGATGGCTGGTGGTGATTGAGTTGGGCAGCCAGCTTTGGTTGGTTACCCTGGTTGACTTGACCAACTCCATTTGGGTTGGAGGACTTGTCCACCAGCGTCCCATGTTCTCCGTGTCATCGTTAGGCCACCGCAGCCACATGCCTTGGTCCTTGGGAGATGACAGGAGAGCGCGACATGAATGAAACGAGCTTTGTCTTCAAATAAAATCGACTTCTCCTCCCAGAAAGTCGCAAATTTGGGGGACGGTGGGAAGGAGCTGACCTCAAAATGAAGCCATGAGTGGACACGGGGCCTGTGGATGATCCTGGAGGAGAGGAGATGTCTGGGATTGATCTTGAAATCTCGGGGGGGTGTGTTTTTTTGGGGGAGGGGGCAGGTTGAAAGGACAAAATTTCCCACCAAACATCACAACGCTTTAATTTCTCGTGCCTTCCCACCCACCCTCTCACCAGCTTCGCCCAGGTGACCCCGATTCTACCCACGACCTCGCCACAGCCTCTGTCGTCCCAGCGTCCTGCTCCGGTGAGCAGCGGGAACGCGGATGTGGTCCTCCGAGCGTCCCCCCGGGCACTTGGAGGTCGCTGGAAGTGTCACTCGTTGTCCTTCATGGTCTTCTGGATCCACTGGGCGTATCTACAGACCTTGGTGTAGACACCAGGTCTCTTGGGTTGCCCACATTTCTCCATGCCCCAGGACACGATACCTTGAAGGGTCCTGTTGCAAACCAGAGGTCCTCCGGAGTCGCCCTACGGAAAGACGTGGCGTGAACCCGCCACCCTCTTCCACCGGCTCACCCAACCCTCGTTGGGTTGGCCAACTCCCTGTGGCTTGCCCCGCCATGGTTAGGGCTCATTGGGTTGGGTGACCTCTCTGGGTTGGCCAACCGTTGTTGGGTTGGCTGGCCATCATTGGGTTGGCCAACCATTGTCGGGTTGGCGGGCCACCATTGGGTTGGCCAACCGTTGTTGGGTTGGCCAGCCACCATTGGGTTGGCCAACTGCCATTGGGTTGGTCACCTCCAACTGGTTTGGTCAACCTTTTTTGGGATTAATAATCTATGACTGGGTTAACCAACCCCTGACATTGGGCTGTCCAACTCTTGAGTTGTTCCACCATCGTTGCGTTGGGTGACCAACTCCCATTGGGTCAGCTTGGTGGCTTGTTTAACCATCACAGGATTGGTCAACCACCCCGGTGGGTTGTCCAAATCTCTTTGGGTTTTCCAGCCATGGCTGAGTTGGCCAGTTCTACTGGTGTTGGCCAACCCTTGTTGGGTTGAAACTCCCCTTGGGTTGACCGGCTGTTGCTGAGTTGGCCAATTCTACTGGTGTTGGCCAACCATGTTGGGTTGAGGAACCAACACGGGGTTATTCAACTCCTTTTGGGTTGGTTGGCTGCTGCTGAGTTGGCCAGTTCTACTGGTGTTGGCCAACCCTTGTTGGGTTGAAGAACCAACATGGGGTTACTCAGCTCCTCTTGGGTTGGCCGTCTGCTGCTGAGTTGGCCAACTATGAATGATTTGGCCAACCCTCGTTTGGTTGAAGAACCAAATGGGTTGGTCAACCACCCCGGTGGGTTGTCCAAATCTCTTTGGGTTTTCCAGCCATGGCTGAATTGGCCAGTTCTACTGGTGTTGGCCAACCCTTGTTGGGTTGAAGAACCAACATGGGGTTACTCAACTCCTCTGGGATTGGCCGTCTGCTGCAGAGTTGGCCAATTCTACTGGTGTTGGCCAACCCTTGTTGGGTTGAAGAACCAACACGGGGTTATTCATCTCCTTTTGTGTTGGTTGGCTGTTGCTGAGTTGGCCAATTCTACTGGTGTTGGCCAACCCTTGTTGGGTTGAAGAACCAACACTGGGTTATTCAACTCCTCTTGGGTTGGCCGGCTACTGCTGAGTTGGCCAACTATAAATGATTTGGCCAACCCTTGTTGGTTGAAGAACATCAATGGGTTGGCCAACCACCCCGGTGGGTTGTCCAAATCTCTTTGGGTTTTCCAGCCATGGCTGAATTGGCCAGTTCTACTGGTGTTGGCCAACCCTTGTTGGGTTGAAACTCCCCTTGGGTTGGCCGGCTGTTGCTGAGTTGGCCAATTCTACTGGTGTTGGCCAACCCTTGTTGGGTTGAAGAACCAACACGGGGTTACTCAACTCCCCTTGGATTGGCTGGCTGTTGCTGAGTTGGCCAATTCTACTGGTGTTGGCCAACCCTTGATGAGTCGAAGAACCAACACGGGGTTACTGAACTCCCCTTGGAATGGCCAGCTGCTGCTGAGTTGGCCAAGTCTACTGGTGTTGGCCAACCCTTGTTGGGTTGAAGAACCAACACGGGGTTACACAACTCCTCTTGGGTTGGCCGGCTCCTGCTGAGTTGGTCAACTATGAATGATTTGGCCAACCCTCGTTTGCGTGAAGAACATCACCGCGTTGGCCAACCCTCCTTGGGTTCATGAGCCACCGTTAGGCTGGCCAACGGAGGAAGACCCCCGTCGTGATGACGAGGGGACGCGTCCACCTTGGAGACAGGCCCCGGTGGAAAAATCGCCAATGGCAGAAGGGGGGACGTTTTGACCGTACCTGGCAAGAGTCCCTACCGCCTTGGAGGCTCCCGGCGCAGAGCATGTTGTCGGTGATGGAACCGGGGTATAACCGTTGGCACTCGGCCGTCGAGAAGATGGTGACGTTGACGCACTGCAAGACGTCCGGGTAAGTGACTGAGATGGGAAACGGAGGGAGGTGGGGGGGAAGAAAGAAACCAGAGCAATCGACCCGGGAATCGGAATAAATTTGCCCCCCCGCCCCCAAAAATCACGCCCCCCCCTCCCCCCCCTTCCCAGCGCCGACACCTGCCCCGCCCCAGAGAAGAAGGAGTTGTGTCTCTCCCGGAGAATTCGCTTGGGGATGCTTCTCCGGCTTGTTTTTGGGGAGAAAAATGAGATTTTGGGGGGGGGGTTCAAACTCTCAGAGGGGAAAGTCCCCCACGGTGGGGGAAACCTTCTCCTGGGGGAATTTCTGAGGCGGAAGAAGGAAATTCCAGAAATGGGGTCTTTTTTTGACGTCCCTTCTCTGAAATTCTCTCTTATTTCGCTTTGTTACATTTTCCTTTCATTTCCTCTCATTTAATTTTAGGCTATTACTATTTTATGCCACTTCAGCCTTTTTTTTTCTTCTGGGGCTTTTTAGTTTTAACTTTCTTCTCGGTGCTTTATGACTTCATTTGTTTTAATTTTATTCTGCTCCCTTCTGTTCCACCTAATTAATTTTCTTTCATTTAATTTATCTTTGGTTTTCTTTGGCTTTATTTTAGCGTCCCCCCCCTTCCTTTCCCTCATTCCCTTTTCTTTGATAGAAATCCGTACTATTTATTTCTCATTTAACCCGTTATTCGATTTCTAGGACTTTAGATGTTTTCAGGCTATTCCCTCTTGTTTCTCTTCATCGTACTCGCTATAAATCAATCTAATTTCATGTCATTTCCTTCCCTTGCCTCCTCCGCTGCCCCTTGTTGTTCCTAGTTCTTAGGAGAGGACCCAGGTGTCCAGGAGACCCCCCAGATGTCCACGAGGGGACCTAGATGTCCATGAGGGGATGTAGGTGCTCAGAAGGGGACTTGGGTGTTCAGGAGAAGACCCAGGTGTCCAGGAGAGAATGTAGATGTCCAGAAGAGGACCTAGATGTCCAAGAGAGGACCTAGATGTCTGGGAGAGGACCTAGATGTCCATGATGGGACATAGGTGCCTAGGAGGGGACTTGGGTGTCCAGGAGAAGACCCAGACGTCCAGGAGAGGACCTAAATGTCCATGAGGGGACCTAGATGTCCAGGAGGGGACGTAGGTGCCCAGGAGGGGACTTGGGTGTTCAGGAGAAGACCCAGGCATCTGGGAGGGGACCCAGATGTCCAGGAGAAGACCCAGATGTCCAGGAGAGGACCTAGATGTCTGGGAGAGGACCCAGATGTCCATGAGGGCACCTAGATGTCCAGGAGAAGACCCAGATGTCCAGGAGAGGACCTAGATGTCCATGAGGGGACCTAGATGTCCATGAGGGGATGTAGGTGCCCAGAAGGGGACTTGGGTGCCCAGGAGAAGACCCAGATGTCCAGGAGAGGACCTAGATGTCCAGGAGAGGACCCATATGTCCATGAGGGGACCTAGATGTCCAGGAGGGGACGTAGGTGCCCAGGAGGGGACTTGGGTGTCCAGGAGAAGACCCAGGTGTCCAGGAGAGGACCTAGATATCTGGGAGAGGACCCAGACATCCATGAGGGCACCTAGATGTCCAGGAGAAGACCCAGATGTCCAGGAGAAGACCCAGATGTCCATGAGCGCACCCAGATGTCCAGGAGAAGACCCAGATGTCCATGAGGGGACCTAGATGGCCAGGAGGGGACGTAGATGCCCAGGGTAGGACTTGGGTGTTCAGGAGAAGACCCAGATGTCCAAGAGAGGACCTAGATATCTGGGAGAGGACCCAGACGTCCATGAGGTCACCTAGATGTCCAGGAGAAGACCCAGATGTCCAGGAGAAGACCCAGATATCCATGAGGGGACCTAGATGTCCATGATGGGACATAGGTGCCTAGAAGGGGACTTGGGTGTTCAGGAGAACACCCAGGTGTCCAGGAGAGGACCTAAATGTCCAGGAGGGGACGTAGGTGCCCAGGAGGGGACTTGGGTGTCCAGGAGAAGACCCAGGTGTCCATGAGAGGACCCAGATGTCTGGGAGAGGACCCAGACATCCATGAGGGCTCCCAGATGTCCAGGAGAAGACCCAGATGTCCAGGAGAGGACCCAGATGTCCAGGAGAGGACCCATATGTCCATGAGGGGACCTAGATGTCCAGGAGGGGACGTAGATGCCCAGGGTAGGACTTGGGTGTTCAGGAGAAGACCCAGATGTCCAGGAGAGGACCTAGATATCTGGGAGAGGACCCAGACAACCACGAGGGCACCTAGATGTCCAGGAGAAGACCCAGATGTCCAGGAGAAGACCCAGACCTCCAGAGGGGGACCCATATGTCCATGAGGGGACCTAGATGTCCAGGAGGGGACGTAGATGCCCAGGGTAGGACTTGGGTGTTCAGGAGAAGACCCAGATGTCCAGGAGAGGACCTAGATATCTGGGAGAGGACCCAGACAACCACGAGGGCACCTAGATGTCCAGGAGAAGACCCAGATGTCCAGGAGAAGACCCAGATGTCCATGAGCGCACCCAGATGTCCAGGAGAAGACCCAGATGTCCAGGAGAGGACCCATATGTCCATGAGGGGACCTAGATGTCCAGGAGGGGACGTAGATGCCCAGGGTAGGACTTGGGTGTTCAGGAGAAGACCCAGATGTCCAAGAGAGGACCTAGATATCTGGGAGAGGACCCAGACGTCCATGAGGTCACCTAGATGTCCAGGAGAAGACCCAGATGTCCAGGAGAAGACCCAGATATCCATGAGGGGACCTAGATGTCCATGATGGGACATAGGTGCCTAGAAGGGGACTTGGGTGTTCAGGAGAACACCCAGGTGTCCAGGAGAGGACCTAAATGTCCAGGAGGGGACGTAGGTGCCCAGGAGGGGACTTGGGTGTCCAGGAGAAGACCCAGGTGTCCATGAGAGGACCCAGATGTCTGGGAGAGGACCCAGACATCCATGAGGGCTCCCAGATGTCCAGGAGAAGACCCAGATGTCCAGGAGAGGACCCAGATGTCCAGGAGAGGACCCATATGTCCATGAGGGGACCTAGATGTCCAGGAGGGGACGTAGATGCCCAGGGTAGGACTTGGGTGTTCAGGAGAAGACCCAGATGTCCAGGAGAGGACCCAGATGTCCATGAGGGGACCTAGATGTCCATGATGGGACATAGGTGCCTAGAAGGGGACTTGGGTGTTCAGGAGAAGACCCAGATGTCCAGGAGAGGACCTAAATGTCCAGGAGGGGACGTAGATGCCCAGGGTAGGACTTGGGTGTCCAGGAGAAGACCCAGGCGTCCATGAGAGGACCCAGATGTCTGGGAGAGGACCCAGACATCCATGAGGGGACCTAGATGTCCATGAGGGGATGTAGGTGCCCAGGAGGGGACTTGGGTGTCCAGGAGAAGACCCAGGTGTCCATGAGAGGACCCAGATGTCTGGGAGAGGACCCAGACATCCATGAGGGGACCTAGATGTCCATGAGGGGATGTAGGTGCCCAGAAGGGGACTTGGGTGCCAAGGAGAAGACCCAGATGTCCAGGAGAGGACCCCATATGTCCATGAGGGGACCTAGAAGTCCAGGAGGGGACGTAGATGCCCAGGGTAGGACTTGGGTGTTCAGGAGAAGACCCAGATGTCCAGGAGAGGACCCAGGTGTCCAGGATAGGGTTCAGGCACTCATTTGAGGATCAAGGTGCCAAGGAGATGACTGGGGGGAAACCCAGACCTCCAGAGGGGGACCCAGACCCCCAGGAGGGGTCCCAGACCTCCAGGAGAGGACCCAGACCCCCAAGAGGAGACCCAGACCTCCAGGAGAGGACCCAGACCCCCAAGAGAGGACCCAGACCTCTGGGAAAGGACCCAGACCCCCAAGAGGGGTCCCAGACCTCCAGGAGGGGACCCGGACCCCCAAGAGGAGACCTAGACCTCCAGGAGGCGACCCAGACCTCCAGGAGAGGACCCAGACCCCCAAGAGGGGACCCAGACCTACAGGAGAGGACCCAGACCCTCAAGAGGGGTCCCAGACCTCCAGGAGAGGACCTGGACCTCCAGGAGGGGACCCAGACCCCCAAGAGGAGCGGACCCAGGCCCCCAAGAGGGGACCCAGACCTTCAGGAGAGGACCCAGACCTCCAGAGGGGGACCCAGACCCCCAAGAGGAGACCCAGACCCCCAAGAGAGGACCCAGACCTCCAGGAGAGGACCCAGACCCCCAAGAGAGGACCCAGACCTCCAGGAGAGGACCCAGACCCCCAAGAGGAGACCCAGACCCCCAATAGGGGACCCAGACCTCCAGGAGAGGACCCAGACCCCCAAGAGGAGACCCAGACCCCCAAGAGAGGACCCAGACCTCCAGGAGAGGACCCAGACCCCCAAGAGAGGACCCAGACCTCCAGGAGAGGACCCAGACCCCCAAGAGGAGACCCAGACCCCCAATAGGGGACCCAGACCTCCAGGAGAGGACCCAGACCCCCAAGAGGAGACCCAGACCCCCAAGAGAGGACCCAGACCTCCAGGAGAGGACCCAGACCCCCAAGAGAGGACCCAGACCTCCAGGAGAGGACCCAGACCCCCAAGAGGAGACCCAGACCCCCAATAGGGGACCCAGACCTCCAGGAGAGGACCCAGACCCCCAAGAGGAGACCCAGACCCCCAAGAGAGGACCCAGACCTCCAGGAGAGGACCCGGACCTCCAGGATGGGACCCAAGCATCCAGAAGAGGTCACAGATACTGGGTACCTTCTGGGGAGGTGGTGGCCCCCCATCCCGAGGTGACGCAGGTGGTGCCAGGATCCGGGAGGCAGGAGGCCACGGCGATGGGCTGGATCCTGTTGGTGAGGGTGACGGGCGTCAGGAGTTTCATCAACATGATGTCGTTGTCCTTGGTGGTGGGGTTGTAGTTGGGGTGCGGCACGAACTTCTGCACCATCTTCTGCACCTCGCCCCACTCCCGCGTGTAGAGGTTGTGCTTGCCCAGGTGGGTGCTGGTGATCCTACGGCAGGCAGGAGGGACACGCGTGGGACACGCGGCGAGGTGGCTAGGACCGCAAGACCGTGGCCCACCTGTGGGGCTTGGTGGCCACGGGGTGGCCACGAGGTGGCCACGACACTTGTGGGGCATGGCATGGGTGGGACATGGCCAACCTGACCCACGTAGGGGACGTCGCGATCGTGACACGGCCATGGCTCCCGTGGGACGTGGCGCGTCTGGGACACGCGTGGGACGGCAGCATGGCCGTGGCATGTGGGACACGGGACGTGGAGCTCCAGGGTGCGGTCGTGGGACGCAACACGTAGCCAAGACACGTGGAGACCCCAGCGTGCCCATGACCAGCCTTGGGACCACGGGACACGCGTCGGGACCACGGGACATGCATGGGACACGTGAGACATCGCCCTTACCCCGGCGTGGTGCAATGGGCCGCCGTCACCACCCACTGCCTGGCCACCAGGACGCCGCCGCAGTAGAGCTTGTACATGTCGAGGATGGCCACCTGCCACGGCTGCGAGTGGGGCTCGCAGTCCATGCCGCCCACCACGCGGTTATCACCCGCCACCGAAGACCCTGCAAGGGATGCGGGACCGGGGAGACGCGCGTCAGCGCCGTCACACGCGCGTCTGTCCCACCGCACGCCCGTCGTCCGTCCCACCGGTCACGCCCGCCACCCTTAACACTCACCCGTGGATGCCACCAAGACCAGGGCTCCCAGTAGTTTCATGCTGCCCCATAGCCTGAGGGCCACCATGGCTTGCACCTCCATCGCCGTGGCCGCTGTGGGGCAGAGGCGTTAGAGGTTGGTTTTTTTTTTTTTTTGCCCCCCACTTCGTGGCTTCACCTGGACCCTCTGCCCCGCTCCAGGAGAAGGTGAGATGTTTCCTGGGAGCATCTTCCACCCATTTAGGGGGTGGAGGGGCATCGTGGTGGCTCTCCAACCATTTTGGGGTCTACAGCGGTGTGGCAGAGCCCCCCAACTCCCCTCCCTGCCCCCCCCAGTCCTCTCCACCCAGTGGTCGGAGCGACACGATTCGCCCCGTCATCGCGCTTTTGCAACGGTGACATCATCGGGCCGAGTGCCACGGCGGCAATCAATCAACACAGTCATCCTTTAATGAGGCCCGTAATTACTGGCTCTGCCAACTCCTCCGCCTCCCCCCTCCTTGTCTTGAGGCGATTGACCTCCCAGCACCTCGCACTGCCCTCGGATGCCTCCCTCGGGATGGGGCTGTGGGTAGTGGCCCCCAGAGATGTGGGTCGTGGCCCCCCGGAGACGTGGGTCGTGGCCCCTCCGTGGTTGGGGGTCACGGTTCTTCAAGGTTGGGGATTGGAGACACCCTTGGATGTGGGTCATTGCTCCCCAGGGATGTGGGTTGGAAGGACATGGGTCGCTGCTCCCGGTGGTTGGGGGTCGTGGTCTCCCCCCCCCGCCATGGCCGTGGGTCGCGGTTCCTCGTGGGTCACGGTTCCCCGCGGCTTTGAGTCACGGTTCCCCGTGGCCAAAGGTTGGAGGGACCCAACTGGTTGCCCCATGGACGTGGGTCACGGTTCCTCGTGGCAATGGGTCATTGCTCCCCACGGAGGAGGTTTGTGGGCCCCATAGAAGTGGGTCAAGGCTCCACGTGAGTGTGGGTCACGGTTCCCATGGCCATGGGTCGGAGCCACCCATGGGTGTGGGTCACCACTCCCTGTGGCCATGTGCCATGGGCCCCACAGATAAAGGAAATGGGTCCCATAGGGGTCGGTCGTTGCTCCCCATGGATATGGGGTGGTGGGCCCCACGGAGGGAGGTGGCGGGCCCCACGGACGTGGGTGGTGGTTCCTTGCGGAGAGACTGGATGAAGATGGGAAGAGGGGGCTGAGGATGGATGGATGGATGCGGGGAAGGAGGAATGGGACCGGCGCGGAGAAGGATGAAGATCACGGATGAAGGGATGGAGGAAGCGTGGAGAAGGACGGAGGGATGGAAATTGGGAACTGAGGGATGGAGAAGGAAGGAGGGATCGAGGGATGGAGGAGGAAGAAGGGATCAAGGGATGGAGGAGGAAGGAGGAATCGAGGGATGGAGGAGGAAGGAAGGATCGAGGGATGGAGGAGGAAGAAGGGATCAAGGGATGGAGGAGGAAGAAGGGATCGAGGGATGGAGGAGGAAGGCGGAATCGAGGGATGGAGGAGGAAGGTTGGATGGAGATGAGGGATGGAGATATGGAGCAAGCATGGAGAAGGAAGGAAGGATGGAGAGCAGGGAAGGTGTAAACCTGGAAAAAGAAGGAAAGATGGAGAGCAGGGACAGTGTAAACCTGGAAAAAGAAGGAAGGATGGAGAGCAGGGATGGTGTAAACCTGGAAAAAGAAGGAAGGATGGAGAGCAGGGATGGTGTAAACCTGGAGAAGGAAGGAAGGATGGAGATCAAGGATGGAGGAACGGATCAAACCTGGAGAAGGAGGGATCACGGAGATGGAGAGATGGATCAAACTTGGGGAAGGAAGGATAGACGGAGACCAGGGATGAAGCAAGAAGGCGGGATGGCTGGAGACCAAGGCGAGGAGCTGGAAGGAGCGACCACGGACCATGACCTCTTGCCGAAAGGGGCCCCACCACCACCACCCCCCCCATCATCCCCATCCCGACAAACCTCTCCGCAGGTCCCCGCTGTGCCCCGCCGGGGGCCAGGGGGGGCCGCCCCCCTCTCCTTCCCGGCCGAGCTCTCCCGGTTCTCGGCCAACGTCCCGTCCGGCCGCGAGGACGGGGCGAAATCCCGACGTTTCGCTCTTTCTGCGTATACGTGTGTCGTCGTCGTCGTCGTTCCCCCCCACTACACACCCCCCCCCCTCCACCCTACGCCGAAAGAAAACCGTCCCAACCGGCCCCGGCGCGTCTCTTCCGTCGCCGCAGCTCCGCGCCCGTCCCTCCCACGTGAGCTCCGACGGTTTTATAACGGCGTCGGGGCCCGATCCGGCTCGTCCCGCCCCCCCCGGGGCTGAGCCGGAGGCGTCCGACGGGCGCGAAAAGACGCCTCGCCGCCTTTTTCCCTAATCCCTCGGCGCTTCCTCGGGCACCGCCTCGCCTCGTTAGGGCGGGCGCCAATCGGCGGGTCGGGATCCGGCGATGGGACGACCGCCGGTGGGGTCGCGGCGATTGGGGAGGCGGCGGTTGGGCGGTCGGTTGGCTTTGGAGATGTGACGGCGCTTGGTGGGTCAACCGGTTTTGGGGAAAAAAAAAAAAAAAAACAAACGAAAGGCAGATGATTGGCCGGGGGTGGGGGGCGTTGGAGGCAAAGGCGTGACATCATCGGCAAGCGGCTTCGGAGACCAACGTGATCATCTGATTGGCCAATGACTTTTTTGGAAAAACTCAGGCGTGGTGATGGGCTTTGGAGATGGTGGTCGTGTTGGTTGGCTAATGGCTTTGGAGACCGGCACGTGCTATTGGCCAGCTGCCTTTGCGAGCCAGCAAGTCCCATTGGCCGGAGAGTCTTGGAGACCGACACGTGCTGGTTGGCCAACTGGCTTTGGAGACCACCGTGTGTTGGTTGCCAAACCAAATTAAGGAAGACATCGATACGTGCCGATTGGCCAGCTGGCTTTGGAGACCAGCACGTGCTGATTGGCCAACCAGATTAAGACGTCGGCACGTACCAATTGGCCAGCCAGCTTTGGAGACCGGCTGATTGGCCAGTCAACTTTGGAGATCTTCACGCACCGGTTGGCTGGCCGGCTTTGAGGGCTGGAGCAGGAGACGGAAGCTGTCGGATGTGGTGGAGCCGTGGGACTGGGGTCAACACACGCACGCACACGCAGACCCCTGCATGATAACACACCTCCACACGTCCACGTGTCCACGACACACATCCGCAACATATGTCCACGCCACACGCCCACACATCCATGACACACGTCCACATGTCCACAACATATGTCTGTCCACACATCCACGACATGTCCAACGTCCATGACACATGTTCGTGACACATATCTGCACATCCACGACATATGTCCACGACACACGTCCATGACACGTCTGCACGTCCATGACATAAGTTCACACATCCATGATACATGTCCACACGTCCATGACAAATGTCCACGACACACGTCCATGACACGTCTGCACGTCCATGACATAAGTTCACACATCCATGATACATGTCCACACGTCCATGACAAATGTCCACACGTCCATCACACACATCCACAACACGTCCACAGGTCCATGACACAGGTCCACAACACACGTCTGCACATCCACGACATATGTCCACGTGTCCATGACAAATGTCCGCACGTCCACGACACATGTCCGCACGTTCATGACACACGTCCACACATCCATCACACACATCCGCAACATGCGTCCACACATCCATGACACACATCCACAATATATGTCCACACGTCCATCACACGTCCGCACATCCATGACACACGTACACACATCCATGACACATGTCCACACGCCCATGACACACATCCGCGACATATGTCCACATATCCATGACACATGTCTGCACATCCATCACACACATCCACAACATACGTCTGTGACACATGTCCACAATATATGTCCACACATCCACGACATGTCCATGACGCATCCATGACACACATCCGCACATCCATCACACACATCCACAACATACGTCCACACATCCATGACACATGTCCACAATATATGTCCACACGTCCATGACACGTCTGCACGTCCATGACATACATCTACATGTCCACAACATATATCCACATGTCTACAACACACGTCCATGACACACGTCCACACATCCACGACATATGTCCACATGTCCATGACAAATGTCCGCACATCCACAACACGTCTGCACGTTCATGACACACGTCCACGCATCCATCACACACATCCACATGTCCATGACACACATCCACAATATATGTCCACACGTCCATCACACATGTCCACACGTCCATCACACACATCCATGATATATGTCCATGACACATGTCTGCACGTCCATCGCACACATCCACAACATACGTCCGTGACACACGTCCACAATATATGTCCACACGTCCACGACACATGTCCACACATCCATCACACACATCCACAATATATGTCCACACGTCCATGACATGTCCACACGTCCATGACACGTCTGCACGTCCATGACATATGTCTACATGTCCACAACATATATCCACATGTCTACAACACATGTCCATGACTCATGTCCGTGACACACGTCCGCACATCCACGACATATGTCCACATGTCCATGACAAATGTCCACAGGTCCACGACACGCGTCCATGACACACGTCCACGACACACGTCCACACGTCTGTGACGCAGGTCCACAACACGTGCCCACGACACGCGTCCACACACCCACACCAGCCCCTGCGCACACCCGCGGGTGCACACTCGCACTAGAGGGTGCTGTCACCTTGTGCCGCTTGCACGCTCATGAGGGCGGGGCTTCTGGCTGGGGGGCGTGGCCAGGAGGTGGGAAGGGTGGGGCTTGCCCCCCCTCACCCCTCCCATGTAAATCTCAAGCGGTCCCGCTGGGTGTAAGTGGTGTAAACAAGCTGGTGCGGCTTCTCAGGCGGAGCCCAACTGGTTCTCTCGGTGAGGGGGGGCCTCGTTAGCGGCTGCCTCATTAGCGAACTCTTAATTGGCTCTAATTAGGGCGCCCACGCGCTCCCAGGAGGAGCCAGCTCCTTGCTTTACTCCTGGTTTACACAGCCCGTGGTAACCCCCGTGGTTGGGGGGGGAGATGTGGGGGGGACACACGTGGGACCATGGGGAGCCGGCCGTGACCTCCAGAGATGGACACGTGTGGTGGTGACGTGACAGCTGCGGCCACCAAGCTGGACATACGGGGTGGTGGGTCACCATCCGTGACTTCCCGAGCTGCACGCACGTGTCGTCCAGGCTTGGACATGTGTGTCCTCTTGCTGCGGACGTACGTGGCATCTAGACCCAGATATGTGTTCTCCAGACCTGGACACGTGTGGCCATGGATTGCCAGCTGTGTTCTCCAGACCTGGACATACGTGTTCTCCAGACCTGGACATATGTGTCCTCCAGACCTGGACACATGTGGCCATGGATTGCCAGCTGTGTTCTCCAGACCTGGACATACGTGTCCTCCAGACGTGGACATGTGTGGCCATGGATTGCCAGCTGTGTTCTCCAGACGTGGACACGTGTGGCCATGGATTGCCAGCTGTGTTCTCCAGACCTGGACACACATGTTCTCCAGATGTGGACACACATGTCCTCCAGACCTGGACACATGTTCTACAGCCCTGGATACATGTGCACTCCAGACGTGTCCTATAGAGATGGACAGTCGTTCTACAACGTGGACATGTAGCCTCGACATCTGGACACGCGTGTCCTCCAGACCTCAAACTATGTCTTCCACAGCTGGACACCGGTTGCCTGTTAGCACCAGACACGGGGTTGCAGGTTGCCACCATGGCCACCAGCACCAGATACACATGGCCACCAGCACCAGACGTGGTTGCAGGTTGCCACCATGGCCACCAGCACCAGACACTCATGACCACCAGCACCAGACACCCATGACCATGGGTTGCCCACCATGGCCACCTGCACCAGACACGGGGTTGGAGGTTGCCATCATGGCCACCAGCACCAGACACCCATGGCCACGAGTTGCCCACCATGGCCACCAGCACCAGACACGGGGTTGGAGGTTGCCATCATGGCCACCAGCACCAGACACCCATGGCCACGAGTTGGCCACCAGCACCAGACACCCAAGGCCATGAGTTGCCATCATGGCCACCAGCACCAGACACCCATGGCCACCAGCACCAGACACCCAAGGCCATGAGTTGCTATCATGTCCACCAGCACCAGGCACCCATGGCCACGAGTTGCCCACCATGGCCACCAGCACCAAACACCCATGGCCACGAGTTGCCACCACGACCACCAGCACCAGACACCCAAGGCCGTGGGTTGCCCACCTGCACCAGACACGGGGTTGGAGGTTGCCACCATGGTCACCAGCACCAGACACCCAAGACCATGAGTTGCCACCATGGCCACCAGCACCAGACACCCATGGCCATGAGTTGCCACCATGGCCACCAGCACCAGACACCCACAGCCATGAGTTGCCCACCAGCACCCAACATACGTGGCCATGAATTACCCACTGTGGCCACCAACCCCGACCCTCAGAACTTGGGCAACTTCCTCACCACGCCCATGGCGGCCATGATCCCCCCACTCCTCTCCCCAGCCCCACAGCCATGGTGGCCATGCCGTTGCCACGGGACGGTGGAAGGTGACCACGTTTCACGGGACTTTATTCCAGGAGATCTTCCCAGTTGCGCAAGGAAGGCGGCGCGGGATGAGGGAAAGAAGACCCCTGGTATTTTAAGGGGGCGGGGAGAGGGGAGGAGTCTTCCTTCGGGGGGGCGTGGCTTCAGAGATGGCTGTTCCTCCTCATGGTGTCGTGGATCCAAGCGGTGAACTCGCAGACACGGGTGTAGACGCCCGGCTTGCCCTCCTGCCCGCACACCTGCATGCCCCACGACACGATGCCCTGCAGCTCGTCCCCGCACACCAGCGGACCCCCCGAGTCACCCTGGGGGAGAGAAGCGACCAATGAGGTGATAGGACCGTGGTTGGGTCTCGTCAAATCCCGCCCAGATCCTTCGGGCCCCGTGGTTCTCCATTGGGCACTGCCACGCCCCATGGGGTCAAGGGATGGAGACCACCACGCCCCACGGGGTCAAGGGATGGAGACCACCACGCCCCACAGGGTCAAGGGATGGAGACCACCACGCCCCACGGGGTCAAGGGATGGAGACCACCACGCCCTATGGGGTCAAGGGATGGAGACTGCCATGCCTTATGAGGTCAAGGGATGGAGATCGCCACACCCTACAGGGCCAAGACATGGAGACCACCACACCCTATGGGGTCAAGGGATTGAGACCACCACGCCCTATATGGTGCTGGAGCTGAGGCCCAGGAGGTCCCTATAGCACTGGGGAGGTTCCTATAGTGCCATGGGGTCCCCGTAGCACCCAGTGGGGCTGTAGAGTTCTTGGGGGGGTCCCTATAGCACCCAGACTTTCCTCTAACACCTTGAGGGTCCTCTAGTACCCCAGAGGTGGGTGCTGGTCCCCGTAGCACCTATGGAACCCAGGTGGTCCCTATAGCACCCTGGGGGGGTCCCCGCGGTGCTTGGAGGGATCCCTACAGCACATCGTGTCCCCAAGGCTCAACCACCGTGGCGCTGGGTTCCTCTACTGGTCCTCAACGCCAAGCCCCGCCCCAAATTTCTTCTCCATTGGGGTCTCTCCTCAGGGATAGGGTGGGTGGAGCCAACCCCGCCCAGCACCTACCTGGCAAGAGTCGGTGCCCCCCGAGCTGACGCCGGCGCAGAGCATGTTCTTGGTGATGCCTTTGGGGTAGAGTTTGCCGCACTCTTCGTTGGGTATGGTGTAGACCACGCCGCACTGGAGAATGTCGGGGAAGTACCCTGGGGACAGTGGGACACGGTCAGGGGGGCCCGACACGCCCCTCGGCCCGGGAGTAGGGTCCCAGGGGAGGACGGAAAGGGTGGGACCGTCTTTCTTCTAGGGTGACGTCGGCCGTGACAGCCCGCCGTGGAAGGTGCCCTCAAGGTGAGGGATGACTCGTCACCGTGGAGGTGATTTGGAGTCTCCTGTGGTCGTGGCGTGGAACTGGTGGGGAATGGAGACCTCCAAAGCCACCCCCACGGAGTGCCGATGGACACAGGCCGCCCCGCAGGGGAGTTGTCCCCAAGATGCTGAGATGTCCCCAAGAGGCTGAGATGTCCCGAAGACACCAAGATGTCCCCAAGATGCTGAGATATCCCCAAGACGCTAAGATGACCCGAAGATGCTAAGTTGTCCCCAAGATGCTGAGATGTCCCCAAGACTCTAAGATGTCCCCAAGACTCTAAGATGTCCCCAAGATGCTGAGATATCCCCAAGATGCTAAGATGTCCCCAAGATGCTGGTGTCTCTAAGATGCTTATACTCCCAAGACTCTAAGATGTCCCCAAGACCCTAAGATGTCCCCAAAACTCTGATGTCCCCAAGACACTAAGATATCCCAAAGATGCTAAAATGTCCCCAAGACTCTAAGATGTCCCCAAGACGCTGAGATATCCCAAAGACACTAAGATGTCCCCAAGATGATGATATTCCCAAGATGCTAAGATGTCCCCAAGACTCTAAGATGTCCCCAAGATGCTAAGATATCCCAGAGATGCTGAGATGTCCCCAAGACTCTAAGATGTCCCCAAGATGCTGAGATATCTGCAAGATACTAAGATGTCTACAAGACAATAAGGTATCCCAAAGGCGCTGAGATGTCCCCAAGACACTAAGATGTCCCCAAGACACTGAGATGTCCCCAAGACGCTAAGATGTCCCCAAGATGCTGAGATGTCCCCAAGACACTAAGATGTCCCCAAGATGCCGATATCTGCAAGATGCTGAGATGTCCCCAAGATGCTAAGATATCCCAAAGACACTAAAATGTCACCAAGGTGCTGAGATGTCCCAAAGAGGCTAAGATGTCCCCAAGACGCTGAGATGTCCCCAAGATGCTGAGATGTCCCCAAGATGCTGAGATGTCCCCAAGACTCTAAGATGTCCCCAAGATGCTGAGATGTCCCCAAGACACTGAGATATCCCTAAGATGTCCCCAAGACTCTAAGATGTCCCCAAGATGCTGAGATATCTGCAAGACACGAAGATGTCCCCAAGACTCTGAGATGTCCCCAAGACTCTAAGATGTCCCCAAGATGCTGAGACGTCCCCAAGATGCTAAGATGTCCCCAAGATGCTGATATCTGCAAGATGCTGAGATGTCCCCAAGATGCTGAGATGTCCCAAAGTTGTTAAGATTTCCCAAAGATGCTGAGATGTCCCCAAGACTCTAAGATGTCCCCAAGACACCAAGATATCCCAAAGATGCTAAAATGTCCCCAAGAGGCTAAGATGTCCCCAAGATTCTGAGATATCTGCAAGATACTAAGATGTCCTGAAGACGCTAAGATGTCCCCAAGATGCTGAGATGTCCCCAAGACACTAAGATGTCCCCAAGACACTAAGATGTCCCCAAGATGCCGATATCTGCAAGATGCTGAGATGTCCCCAAGATGCTAAGATATCCCAAAGACACTAAAATGTCACCAAGGTGCTGAGATGTCCCAAAGAGGCTAAGATGTCCCCAAGACGCTGAGATGTCCCCAAGATGCTGAGACGTCCCCAAGATGCTAAGATGTCCTGAAGATGCTGAGATGTCCCCAAGACACTGAGATATCCCTAAGATGTCCCAAAGATTCTAAGATGTCCCCAAGACTCTAAGATGTCCCCAAGATGCTGAGATATCTGCAAGATACGAAGATGTCCCCAAGATGATGAGATGTCCCCAAGACTCTAAGATGTCCCCAAGACACTGAGACATCCCCAAGATGCTGAGATGTCCTGAAGAGGCTAAGATGTCCCCAAGATACTGATATCTGCAAGATGCTGAGATGTTCCCAAGACTCTAAGATGTCCCCAAGATGCCGATATCTGCAAGATGCTGAGATGTCCCCAAGATGCTAAGATATCCCAAAGACACTAAAATGTCACCAAGGTGCTAAGATGTCCCAAAGAGGCTAAGATGTCCACAAGACACTGAGATGTCCCCAAGATGCTAAGATGTCCCCAAGATGCTGAGATATCCCTAAGATGTCCCCAAGATGCTAAGATGTCCCCAAGACTCTAAGATGTCCCCAAGATGCTGAGATGTCCCCAAGACACTGAGATATCCCTAAGATGTCCCCACGACTCTAAGATGTCCCCAAGATACTGAGATATCTGCAAGATACGAAGATGTCCCCAAGATGATGAGATGTCCCCAAGACTCTAAGATGTCCCCAAGATGCTGAGACGTCCCCAAGATGCTAAGATGTCCCCAAGATGCCGATATCTGCAAGACGCTGAGATGTCCCCAAGATGCTGAGATGTCCCAAAGTTGTTAAGATATCCCAAAGATGCTGAAATGTCCCCAAGACTCTAAGATGTCCCCAAGATGCTGAGATATCTGCAAGACACGAAGATGTCCCCAAGACTCTGAGATGTCCCCAAGACTCTAAGATGTCCCCAAGATGCTGAGACGTCCCCAAGATGCTAAGATGTCCCCAAGATGCCGATATCTGCAAGACGCTGAGATGTCCCCAAGATGCTGAGATGTCCCCAAGATGCCGATATCTGCAAGACGCTGAGATGTCCCCAAGATGCTGAGATGTCCCAAAGTTGTTAAGATATCCCAAAGATGCTAAAATGTCCCCAAGACTCTAAGATGTCCCCAAGATGCTGAGATATCTGCAAGATACTAAAATGTCCTGAAGACGCTAAGATGTCCCCAAGATGCTGAGATGTCCCCAAGACACTAAGATGTCCCCAAGATTCTAAGATGTCCCCAAGATTCTAAGATGTCCCCAAGACGCTGAGATATCCCCAAGACGCTGAGATGTCCCCAAGATGTCCTCAGACCCCTCGAAGACCCCGCCACGTGACGCGACGCCACGTTTCCGCCTACCTTCGGGGCTGCTGGTGCTGCCCCAGCCCGACACGACGCACTCGGTGTTGGCTGGAGGACAACGCTTGGGGAGGGCCACCGGTTGGATGCGGTCGGTGAAACGGACGGGTTTCTGGAGCTTCAGCAGCATGATGTCACTGTCGTGGCTGGTGGGGTTGTAGTTGGGGTGGATGAAGGCCTTGGCCGAGTTGACGCACTGCTCCGTCCCCTCCTTGGTCTTCAAGCTGTGGTCGCCCATGCGGATGGGGATGGAGCTGCGCAACGGGAGAAAGGACCACGGTGAGGTTCCCTGGTGGCCGTGGCACATGGCAGGGAAGGTCCACGTGGTGGAGGTCGGGAGGAGCTCCTGGGAAATTGGGCGAAAAAGGCTTCCCCTTCCTAGCATTCATATCTTGAACCAGATGGGGAAACTGAGGCTCGGAGCCCAACGTCACCCAGCAGGTGGGCTGGAGAGTCGGCCAAGCCGAAGGGAGGCCAACCCAAGTTGAAGAAGAACCGGCTCCAACTTGAGGACCCAGAAGGCGTGGCAGCTCTCCAGGTCCCCGCCGCGCCCGACTAAACCCTCCAATTTGGCTTTTTCTTCCCCATTTTTCCAGCCACTCCTCCCCGTCCGTCAGGACTCGGCCGGGAGAAGCTCGGACCACCGAAAAATGGAGGAACGTCCACGCTTCTACCTCGAGGAGATGGTTTGAGCCGGGGGACGGTGGCCGCCGTGGTCCTCCCGTGGGCTCAGCACGGGGGTACCCCCTGCCCACACCAGTCACACCAGTGCTCCTCAAACTGGTTTGCTCCCTCCACCCGACCCGTTCTGGTCCAAGCCGGGTCCCAGTCCACAGAGCTGGTGGGAACGGGGAGAGGAGAAGACCTCTCTTCAGACCCAGTCATTCTGGGAGCCCAACTGGATGGGTGAGGTCACCAACCCAGTTAGGTGGTCACCAACCCAGTTAGATGGTCATTCTGGGTGGCCAACCCAGTTAGCTGGTCATTCTGGGAGCCCAACTGGTTGGGTGAGGTCATCATCCCAGTTAGCTGGTCATTCTGGGTGGTCAACCCAGTTAGGTGGTCAACCCAGTTAGCTGGTCATTCTGGGAGCCCAACTGGATGGGTGAAGTCAGCAACCCAGTTAGGTGGTCACCAACCCAGTTAGGTGGTCACCAACCCAGTTAGATGGTCCTGGGTGGCCATCCCAGTTAGATGGTCATTCTGGGTGGTCAACCCAGTTAGGTGGTCAACCCAGTTAGCTGGTCATGCTGGGAGCCCAACTGGATGGGTGAGGTCACCAACCCAGTTAGGTGGTCACCAACCCAGTTAGATGGTCATTCTGGGTGGTCAACCCAGTTAGGTGGTCATTCTGGGAGCCCAACTGGTTGGGTGAGGTCATCATCCCAGTTAGCTGGTCATTCTGGGTGGTCAACCCAGTTACCTGGTCATGCTGGGAGCCCAACTGGATGGGTGAAGTCAGCAACCCAGTTAGGTGGTCACCAACCCAGTTAGATGGTTATTCTGGGTGGTCAACCCAGTTGGGTGGTCAACCCAGTTAGCTGGTCATTCTGGGAGCCCAACTGGTTGGGTGAAGTCACCAACCCAGTCAGGTGGTCACCAACCCAGTTAGATGGTCCTGGGTGGCCATCCCAGTTAGATGGTCATTCTGGGTGGTCAACCCAGTTAGGTGGTCAACCCAGTTAGCTGGTCATGCTGGGAGCCCAACTGGATGGGTGAGGTCACCAACCCAGTTAGGTGGTCACCAACCCAGTTAGATGGTCATTCTGGGTGGTCAACCCAGTTAGGTGGTCATTCTGGGAGCCCAGCTGGTTGGGTGAGGTCATCATCCCAGTTAGCTGGTCATTCTGGGTGGTCAACCCAGTTACCTGGTCATGCTGGGAGCCCAACTGGATGGGTGAAGTCAGCAACCCAGTTAGGTGGTCACCAACCCAGTTAGATGGTTATTCTGGGTGGTCAACCCAGTTGGGTGGTCAACCCAGTTAGGTGGTCAACCCAGTTAGCTGGTCATTCTGGGAGCCCAACTGGTTGGGTGAGGTCATCATCCCAGTTAGATGGTCATTCTGGGTGGTCAACCTAGTTGGGTGGTCAACCCAGTTAGGTGGTCACCAACCCAGTTAGCTGGTCCTTCTGGGAGCCCAACTGGTTGGGTGAGGTCATCATCCCAGTTAGATGGTCATTCTGGGTGGTCAACCCAGTTAGGTGGTCAACCCAGTTAGCTGGTCATGCTGGGAGCCCAACTGGATGGGTGAGGTCACCAACCCAGTTAGGTGGTCACCAACCCAGTTAGGTGGTCACCAACCCAGTTAGATGGTCATTCTGGGTGGCCAACCCAGTTAGGTGGTCATTCTGGGAGCCCAACTGGTTGGGTGAGACCACCATCCCAGTTAGATGGTCATTCTGGGTGGTCAACCCAGTTGGGTGGTCAACCCAGTTAGGTGGTCACCAACCCATTTAGCTGGTCCTTCTGGGAGCCCAACTGGTTGGGTGAGGTCACCATCCCAGTTAGCTGGTCATTCTGGGAGCCAGACTCGGTGGCTGTGGTGACCAGACCAACGGGATGGTCATACTGGGAAGCCAACGGCGTGGTAGCGCCGGGCAAACCAACTGGACGGTAGAGTTGGCCTCCCAGCCGTTACCCACCCAGTCCCAACTGGTTGATGGGAAGAAAGGGGTCCCAGAAGACTGTGGGGTGGGGTCGGGGGGTGGGGTCAGACCCGCCCTAAAGACTCCGCCCCCCAAAACGACCCTTGGAGGTTCTCCACACCTTTGAGGTTCTCCACCCCCTTGAGGTTCTCCACCCCCTTGAGGTTCTCCACCTCCTGCTGACCACCTCCACCGTTTCTCCCAGTAACCCGCCCCACGTTTTTGTTTTTTTTTTTTACTGGTCGGGTGGGGCGGGGCGGGGCGGCCCCACCTCTTGGTGTCGCAGTGGGCGGCGGTCAGCACCCACGACTTGCCGATGAGGACCCCGCCGCAGTGGATGTTCTTCCGTGGCCCGAGGAGGACCACCTGGTAGGGGTGACGGTTCTTCTGGCAGCTCCGACCTCCCACGATCCGGTTCTCTTCCCCCACGGCAGCTGCGGGATTCCACACCTCCCAGTTGCCTCCCAGTTGCCTCCCAGTTGCCTCCCAGTTCCACCCAGTTGCCTCCTTAAGGATTCCGGTGGGTCACCCAGCACCTTCTCCCCCCCTTTCCGTGGCCTCCCAGTTCTTCCTCTCCCTCCCAGTGCCCCACCGCTTCCCACCCACTGGCTCCCAGTGCCCACCCACTGCCTCCCAGTGCCCTCCCAGTTCTTTCCCAACTTCCCCCCACCGTGGCCCCCAGTGCCTCCCTGCGTCACACCATTTCCTCCCACTGCCTGCCCAGTCTTCCCAGTAGCCTCCGGTTCCCGCCCAGCGCCCCCAGTTGCTCTCAGCGCCCTCCCAGTACGCTCTCAGAGCCCTCCCAGTACACCCTCAGCGCCCTCCCAGTACACCCTCAGCACCTTCCAGTTCCCTCCCAGTAACACTCAGTATCTCCCCAGTGCTTCCCCATTCCTTTCCACGTGCCACCAGTGTGCACCCAGTTCACCTCCAGCTCCTTCCCAGTATGCCCCCAGTACCCTCCATTTACCATCCTGCAACCTCCTCATTCCCTTCTACACCCCCACCAGTGCTCCCAGTGCCTCCCAGTACCTTCTCTTTCCCTCCTCCCTGCACCAGTACGCTCCCACTGCCCCCAGTTCACCCACAGCTCCTGCCCAGTACCAGTTCCATGCTACCCATTGCCTCCCAGTGCTTCCTCTTTCTCCTTCCCGCTCACACCAGTATGCTCCCACTGCCTCCCAGTGTCCCCAGTTCACCTCCGGTACTCCCCAGTGCTCTCTTGGGGCCTCCCAGTGTCCTCCCAGTACCTTCCACTCTCTCTCCCAACTCCACCAGTGCCCTCCAGCACCCTCCCAGTGCCCCCCAGCGCTCTCCCAGCGCTCCCCAGTGCCCCCCAGCACCCCCTAGCGCTCTCCCAGCACCCCCCAGTGCCCTCCCAGTGCTTCCCAGCACCCCCCAGCGCTCTCCCAGTGCTCCCCAGCACCCTCCCAGCACCCCCCAGTGCTCTCCCAGTGCTCCCCAGCACCCTTCCAGCACCACCCAGCACCCCCCAGCACCCCCTAGGGCTCTCCCAGCACCCCCCAGTGCCCCCCAGCACCCCCCAGTGCCCTCCAGCACCCTCCAGTGCCCTCCCAACGCTCTCCCAGTGCTCTCCAGTGCCCCCCAGCACCCTCCCAGTGACCCCAGTACCCCCTAGCGCCCTCCCAGCACCCCCCAGCGCCCTCCCAGTGCCCCCCAGCGCCCTCCCAGCGCCCCCCAGCGCCCTCCCAGTGCCTCCCAGTGCCCCCCAGTGCCCTCCTAGTGCCCCCTAACAGTCTCCCAGTGCCCCCCATCGCCCTCCCAGCACCCCCCATCGCCCTCCCAGTGCCCCCCAGCGCCCTCCCAGTGCCTCCCAGTGCCCCCCCAGTGCCCTCCTAGTGCCCCTCAACACTCTCCCAGTGCCCTCCAGCGCCCTCCCAGTGCCCCCCATTGCCCTTCCAGTGCCCCCAGCGCCCTCCCAGTGCCCCCCAGTGCCCTCCTAGTGCCCCTCAACACTCTCCCAGTGCCCTGCAGCGCCCTCCCAGTGCCCCCCAGCGCCCTCCCAGTGCCCCCCATCACCCTCCCAGTGCCCCCCAGCGCCCTCCCAGTGCCTCCCAGTGCCCCCCAGCGCCCTCCCAGTGCCCCCCAGCGCCCTCCCAGTGCCTCCCAGTGCCCCCCAGTGCCCTCACCGGTGGCGAGGAGTAGCAGCGGCAGGAGGCGCTCCATGGCGGCGGGCGTCCGGCGGGAGGAAGAGGAGGAAGAGGAGGCTGGCGGGGTGCCGGACCCAGCCCCTTAAATCCCAGTTTGGGCCCCGCCTGGGCTGGGGCCACCCCGGGAGGGAGCGAGGCCGGTCGGGGCGGTCTCACCCTCCCGCCACACCTCGGCCCCGGGGCGGCGAGGGTGCCTCCCAGTGCCTCCCAGTGCCTCCCAGTGCCTCCCAGTGCCTCCCAGTGCCTCCCAGTGCCATCCCAGTGCCAGCCCAGTGCCAGCCCAGTTCTTCCCAGGGCATTCCCAGAGGCTTCCCAGTGCCTCCCAGGGCATCCTAGTGCCTCCCAGTGCTCCCCAGTGCCTCCCAGTTCCTCCCAGTGCCTCCCAGTGCCTCCCAGTGCCATCCCAGTGCCAGCCCAGTGCCAGCCCAGTTCTTCCCAGGGCATTCCCAGAGGCTTCCCAGTGCCTCCCAGGGCATCCTAGTGCCTCCCAGTGCTCCCCAGTGCCTCCCAGTTCCTCCCAGTGCCTCCCAGTGCCTCCCAGTGCCAGCCCAGTGCCAGCCCAGTGCCAGCCCAGTTCTTCCCAGGGCATTCCCAGAGGCTTCCCAGTGCCTCCCAGGGCATCCTAGTGCCTCCCAGTGCTCCCCAGTGCCTCCCAGTTCCTCCTGGGGCCTCCCAGTGCCTCCCAGTGCCTCCCAGTGCCTCCCAGTGCCATCCCAGTGCCTCCCAGTGCCAGCCCAGTGCCAGCCCAGTTCTTCCCAGGGCATTCCCAGAGGCTTCCCAGTGCCTCCCAGGGCATCCTAGTGCCTCCCAGTGCTCCCCAGTGCCTCCCAGTTCCTCCTGGGGCCTCCCAGTGCCTCCCAGTGCCTCCCAGTGCCAGCCCAGTGCCTCCCAGTGCCAGCCCAGTGCCAGCCCAGTTCTTCCCAGGGCATTCCCAGAGGCTTCCCAGTGCCTCCCAGGGCATCCTAGTGCCTCCCAGTGCTCCCCAGTGCCTCCCAGTTCCTCCTGGGGCCTCCCAGTGCCTCCCAGTGCCTCCCAGTGCCTCCCAGTGCCAGCCCAGTGCCTCCCAGTGCCAGCCCAGTGCCAGCCCAGTTCTTCCCAGGGCATTCCCAGAGCCTTCCCAGTGCCTCCCAGGGCATCCTAGTGCCTCCCAGTGCTCCCCAGTGCCTCCCAGTTCCTCCTGGGGCCTCCCAGTGCCTCCCAGTGCCTCCCAGTGCCAGCCCAGTGCCAGCCCAGTTCTTCCCAGGGCATTCCCAGAGCCTTCCCAGTGCCTCCCAGTGCCTCCCAGTGCCAGCCCAGTGCCAGCCCAGTTCTTCCCAGGGCATTCCCAGAGCCTTCCCAGTGCCTCCCGGGGCATCCGAGTGCCTCCCAGTGCCTCCAGTGCCATCCCAGTGCCTCCTAGGGCATCCAACTGCCTCCCAGTGCTTCCCAGTTCTTCCCAGTGCCTCCCAGTACCTCCCAGTGCCTCCCAGTTCTTCCCAGTGCCTCCCAGGACCTCCCAGTGCCTCCCAGTTCTTCCCAGGGCATTCCCAGAGCCTACCCATTGCCTCCTGGGGCATCCCAGTGCCTCCCAGTTCCTCCTGGGGCATCCCAGTGCCTCCCAGTGTTCCCTGGGGCATCCCAGTATCTCCCAGTGCCACCTTGGGCATCCCAGTGCCTTCCAGTTCTTCCCAGGGCATTCCCAGAGCCTTCCCAGTGCCTCCCGGGGCATCCGAGTGCTTCCCAGTGCCTCCCAGTGCCTCCCAGTGCTTCCCAGTTCCTCCCAGTGCTTCCCAGTGCCTCCCAGTGCCATCCCAGTGCCATCCCAGTTCTTCCCAGGGCAATCGCAGAGCCTTCCCAGTGCCTCCCAGGGCATCCTAGTGCCTCCCAGTGCTCCCCAGTGCCTCCCAGTTCCTCCTGGGGCCTCCCAGTGCCATCCCAGTGCCATCCCAGTTCTTCCCAGGGCAATCACAGAGGCTTCCCAGGGCATCCTAGTGCCTCCCAGTGCTCCCCAGTGCCTCCCAGTTCCTCCTGGGGCCTCCCAGTGCCTCCCAGTGCCATCCCAGTTCTTCCCAGGGCAATCGCAGAGGCTTCCCAGTGCCTCCCAGGGCATCCGAGTGCCTCCCAGTGCCTCCAGTGCCATCCCAGTGCCTCCTGGGGCATCCCAGTGCTTCCCAGTGCCTCTTAGGGCATCTCAGTGCCTCCCAGTGCTTCCCACTGCCTCCCAGTGCCTCCCAGTTCTTCCCAGTGCGTTCCCAGAGCCTACCCATTGCCTCCTGGGGCATCTCAGTGGCTCCCAGTGCCTCCAGTGCCATCCCAGTGCCTCCCAGTTCCTCCTGGGGCATCCCAGTACCTCTCAGTGCCTTCTGGGGTGTCCCAGTGCTTCCCAGTGCCTTCTGGGACATCCCAGTGCTTCCCAGTGCCTCCCAGGGCATCCTATTGCCTTCCACAGCCTCCCAGTGCCTCCCATAGCTTCCCAGTGCCTCCCAGTAGTTCGCAGTACCTCCCAGTACTTCCCAGTGCCTTCCCAGTGTCTCCAGGGGACTCCCAGTGCGTCCTGTAGCCTTCTGGGCATCCCAGTACCTCCCACTCCTTCCCAGTAACTCCAGGGACCTCCCAGTGCCTGCCGGTACCTCCCAGTATCTCCTAGTGCCTCCCAGTTCAACCCAGTGCCTGCTGGGGCTTCCCAGTGCCACCCAGTGCCTCCAGCATCTCCCAGTGCCTCCCATTGCATCCTTGTGCCTCCCAGCATGTCCCAGTGCCTCCCAGTACAAGCCAGTATGTCCCATTGCCTTCCAGAGCATCCCAGTATATCCCACTCTGCCCCAGTGCCTCCCAAAGTGTCCCAGTGCATCTGGGCACCTCCCAGTGCCTCCCAGTTTGTGTCTCAGTCTCTCTCAGGAAATGCTCTGCTCCCTCCCAGTGTATCCCAGTACACCTCAGCGCATCCCAGTGCACCCCCTGAGCCCCTCTAGGGCCTCCCAGTGCCCTTCCTGGCCTTCCCAGTTCATCCCCATACCTCCCAGTTCACCCCCTGTACATATCAGGGCCTTCCCATGCTTCCCAGTATGTCCCAGTGCCCTTCCTGGCCTTCCCAGTTCATCCCCATACCTCCCAGTTCACCCCCTGTACATATCAGGGCCTTCCCATGCTTCCCAGTATGTCCCAGTGCCCTTCCTGGCCTTCCCAGTTCATCCCCATACCTCCCAGTTCACCCCCTGTACATATCAGGGCCTTCCCATGCTTCCCAGTATGTCCCAGTGCCCTTCCTGGCCTTCCCAGTTCATCCCCATACTTCCCAATTCATGCCCCATATCTATCAGGGCCTTCCCGTGCTTCCCAGTATGTCCCAGTGCCCTTCCCAGTGCCCTTCTTGTCCTTCCCAGTGCTTCCCCGTACCTCCCAGTTGACCCCCACACCTATCCGAGCCTTCCCGTGCTTCCCAGTATGTCCCAGTGCCTTTCCCAGTATGTCCCAGTGCCCTTCTTGTCCTTCCCAGTGCTTCCCCGTACCTCCCAGTTGACCCATGCACCTATCCAAGCCTTCCCGTGCTTCCCAGTATGAACCAGTGCCCTTCCCAGTATGTCCCAGTGCCTTTCCCAGTGCTACCCAGTTCATCCCTGTACCTCCCAGTTGACCCTCACACCTATCCGAGCCTTCCCGTGCTTCCCAGTATGTCCCAGTGGCCTTCCCAGTACGTCCCAGTACCCTTCTTGTCCTTCCCAGTTCATCCCTGTACCTCCCAGTTGACCCCCACACCTATCCAAGCCTTCCCATGCTTCCCAGTATGTCCCAGTGCCCTTCCCAGTGCTTCCCAGTGCCCTTCTTGTGCTTCCCAATGCTTCCCCGTACCTCCCAGTTGACCAATGCACCTATCCGAGCCTTCCCGTGCTTCCCAGTATGAACCAGTGCCCTTCCCAGTATGTCCCAGTGCCTTTCCCAGTATGTCCCAGTGCCCTTCTTGTCCTTCCCAGTTCATCCCTGTACCTGCCAGTTGACCCTCACACCTATCTGAGCCTTCCCGTGCTTCCCAGTATGTCCCAGTGCCCTTCCCAGTATGTCCCAGTGCCCTTCCCAGTGCTTCCCAGTGCACTTCTTGTCCTTCCCAGTGCTTCCCTGTACCTCCCAGTTGACCCCCACACCTATCCGAGCCTTCCCGTGCTTCCCAGTATGAACCAGTGCCCTTCCCAGTACGTCCCAGTGCCTTTCCCAGTATGTCCCAGTGCCTTTCTTGTCCTTCCCAGTGCTTCCCTGTACCTCCCAGTTGACCCCCACACCTCGAGGTCCCCTTCCTCCAGGCCCCTCCCACCTCTTGGAGTGGGCGGAGCCCAATTAACACCAGGTAACGAACTCCCTGGCCTGGGAAAGGGGGGGGGACGGACCCCAAAGGAGGGGCGAGGGCGGGCGAGCCCCAGCGTGCCTCAGTTTCCCCCTTCGCCCTCTCCCGTAATCCCTTAATAACAGGGCGGGGCGGGGCCGGATCCCACCCACGGTCGGCGGGGGGGGTGGTGGGGGCCACCCATGGTGAGGGTGGGGGGGGGGGGCAGAGTTAAGGGGACCCCCCCCCCAAAGCAGGGGCAGATTTTTGGGGAACCCCTTCAAATCAGGGAGAAATTTTTGGGGGGATCCCCCCCAGAAGGACAAAGAAATGAGGGACCCCCCCCAAATCAGGGGCAAAAGGGACCCCCCCCCCCAAATCAGGGGCAGAGTTTTGGGGACCCCCCCCAAGAAGGACAGACAAATGGGGGACCCCCCAAAGGAGGGGCAGAGTTTTGGGGACCCCCCAAATCAGGGACAGAATGTTGGGGACCCCCTCAAATCAGGGGTAAAGGGGACCCCTAAATTAGGGGCAGCGTTTTGGGGACCCCTAAATGAGGGGCAGAGTTAAGGGGACCCCTAAATCAGGGGCAAAGGGGACCCCCAAATCAGGGGCAGAGTTTTGGGGACCCCCCCAAGATGGACAGAGAACTGGGGGACCCTCAAATCAGGGGTGAAGGGGACCCCCAAATGAGGGGCAGAGTTTTGGGGACCCCCCAAATCAGGGGTGAAGGGGACCCCCAAGTGAGGGGCAGAGATTTGGGGACCCCTAAATCAGGGACAGAGTTTTGGGGACCCCCAAATCAGGGGTGAAGGGGACCCCCAAATGAGGGGCAGAATAAAGGGGACCCCCAAATCAGGGGCAGAGTTTTGGGGACCCCCAAATCAGGGGTGAAGGGGACCCCCAAGTGAGGGGCAGAGGTTTGGGGACCCCCAAATCAGGGGCAGAGTTTTGGGGACCCCCAAATCAGGGGTGAAGGGGACCCCCAAATGAGGGGCAGAATAAAGGGGACCCCCAAATCAGGGGCAGAGTTTTGGGGACCCCCAAATCAGGGGTGAAGGGGACCCCCAAGTGAGGGGCAGAGTTTTGGGGACCCCTAAATCAGGGACAGAGTTTTGGGGACCCCCAAATCAGGGGTGAAGGGGACCCCCAAATGAGGGGCAGAATAAAGGGGACCCCCAAATCAGGGGCAGAGTTTTGGGGACCCCCAAATCAGGGGTGAAGGGGACCCCCAAATGAGGGGCAGAATAAAGGGGACCCCCAAATCAGGGGCAGAGTTTTGGGGACCCCCAAATCAGGGGTGAAGGGGACCCCCAAGTGAGGGGCAGAGTTTTGGGGACCCCTAAATCAGGGACAGAGTTTTGGGGACCCCCAAATCAGGGGTGAAGGGGACCCCCAAGTGAGGGGCAGAGGTTTGGGGACCCCCAAATCAGGGGTCAAGGGGACCCCCAAATCAGGGGCAGAGTTTTGGGGACCCCCAAATCAGGGGTGAAGGGGACCCCCAAATGAGGGGCAGAATAAAGGGGACCCCCAAATCAGGGGCAGAGTTTTGGGGACCCCCAAATCAGGGGTGAAGGGGACCCCCAAGTGAGGGGCAGAGTTTTGGGGACCCCTAAATCAGGGACAGAGTTTTGGGGACCCCCAAATCAGGGGTGAAGGGGACCCCCAAGTGAGGGGCAGAGGTTTGGGGACCCCCAAATCAGGGACAGAGTTTTGGGGACCCCCAAATCAGGGGTGAAGGGGACCCCCAAGTGAGGGGCAGAGGTTTGGGGACCCCTAAATCAGGGGTCAAGGGGACCCCCAAATCAGGGGCAGAGTTTTGGGGACCCCCAAATCAGGGGTGAAGGGGACCCCCAAATGAGGGGCAGAATAAAGGGGACCCCCAAATCAGGGGCAGAGTTTTGGGGACCCCCAAATCAGGGGTGAAGGGGACCCCCAAGTGAGGGGCAGAGTTTTGGGGACCCCTAAATCAGGGACAGAGTTTTGGGGACCCCCAAATCAGGGGTGAAGGGGACCCCCAAGTGAGGGGCAGAGGTTTGGGGACCCCCAAATCAGGGGTCAAGGGGACCCCCAAATCAGGGGCAGAGTTTTGGGGACCCCCAAATCAGGGGTGAAGGGGACCCCCAAGTGAGGGGCAGAATAAAGGGGACCCCCAAATCAGGGGCAGAGTTTTGGGGACCCCCCAAATCAGGGGCAGAGTTAAGGGGACCCCTAAATCAGGGGCAAAGGGGACCCCCCCCTAAAAGAGGGGCAGAGTTTTGGGGACCCCCCTAAGACCAACAGAGAACTGGGGGACCCCCAAATCAGGGGCAAAGGGGACCCCTAAATTAGGGACAGAATTTTGGGGACCCCCCAAGAAGGACAAAGAAATGGGGCACCCCCAAAGGAGAGGCAGAATTTTGGGGACCCCCCCAAATCAGGGGCGAAGGGGACCCCCAAATCAGGGGTGAAGGGGACCCCCAAATGAGGGTCAGAGTTCAGGGGACCCCAAAAGCCGGGACAGAAGCCGGTGACCCCGATTTCTGCCCCCCGCCCCCCCCCGGTGTCACCGGGGTTGCTTCCTCCCGGCGTAAATCAGGAGGAAGCTCCTCGGGGCTGACAGGGCGGTTCCCGGCCCCACCCTCTATCCCTCCGCCCCCACGGGCGTGTCCTCGGTGACACGTCTCGGGTCCCCCCAAATATCTTTGTGGCGGGGGGGGACGACACGGGATGACCTCGGTGGCCCACCCCACGTCCCGTGTCACCTCCCACCCCACGGCATTCTGGGTAGCGATGTCGTCGTCGTCGTCGCCGCCTTTCTTGGGCGCCCGCCAGGTCCCGCCGGCGAACTGGGGTGACAGGTTTGGGGACCTCGAGGTGGGCACCCATCACAGGTGAAGATGCCACCCATTGGGTTGGGCGCCTGTCCCCATGGTTAGATGCCACCCATGGTGGTGGGCACCCATCACAAACGAAGATGTCACCCATTGGGTTGGGTGCCTGTCTTCGTCCCCATTAGATGGCACCCATGGTGGTGGGCACCCATCACAGGTGAAGATGCCACCCATTGGGTTGGGCACCCGTCTTCGTCCCCATTAGATGGCACCCATGGTGGTGGGCACCCATCTCCAGCACAGGTGCCACCCATTGGGTTGGGCACCCGTCTTTGTCCCCACGGTTAGATGTCACCCATGGTGGTGGGCACCCATCACAAACGAAGATGCCACCCATTGGGTTGGGCGCCTGTCCCCATGGTTAGATGGCACCCATGGTGGTGGGCACCCATCACAGGTGAAGATGCCACCCATTGGGTTGGGCGCCTGTCTTCGTCCCCATTAGATGGCACCCATGGTGGTGGGCACCCATCACAGGTGAAGATGCCACCCATTGGGTTGGGCACCCGTCTTCGTCCCCATTAGATGGCACCCATGGTGGTGGGCACCCATCTCCAGCACAGGTGCCACCCATTGGGTTGGGCACCCGTCTTTGTCCCCACGGTTAGATGTCACCCATGGTGGTGGGCACCCATCGCAAACGAAGATGCCACCCATTGGGTTGGGCGCCTGTCCCCATGGTTAGATGCCACCCATGGTGGTGGGCACCCATCACAAACGAAGATGTCACCCATTGGGTTGGGTGCCTGTCTTCGTCCCCATTAGATGGCACCCATGGTGGTGGGCACCCATCACAGGTGAAGATGCCACCCATTGGGTTGGGCACCCGTCTTCGTCCCCATTAGATGGCACCCATGGTGGTGGGCACCCATCTCCAGCACAGGTGCCACCCATTGGGTTGGGCACCCGTCTTTGTCCCCACGGTTAGATGTCACCCATGGTGGTGGGCACCCATCACAAACGAAGATGCCACCCATTGGGTTGGGCGCCTGTCCCCATGGTTAGATGCCACCCATGGTGGTGGGCACCCATCATCAGCGCAGAAGCCACCCATTGGGTTGGGCGCCTGTCTTCGTCCCCATTAGATGGCACCCATGGTGGTGGGCACCCATCACAGGTGAAGATGCCACCCATTGGGTTGGGCACCCGTCTTCGTCCCCATTAGATGGCACCCATGGTGGTGGGCACCCATCTCCAGCACAGGTGCCACCCATTGGGTTGGGCACCCGTCTTTGTCCCCACGGTTAGATGTCACCCATGGTGGTGGGCACCCATCACAAACGAAGATGCCACCCATTGGGTTGGGCGCCTGTCCCCATGGTTAGATGGCACCCATGGTGGTGGGCACCCATCACAGGTGAAGATGCCACCCATTGGGTTGGGCGCCTGTCCCCAAGGTCAGATGTCACCCGTGGTGGTGGGCACCCATCGCAAACGAAGATGTCACCCATTGGGTTGGGTGCCTGTCTTTGTCCCCCATGGTTAGATGTCACCCATGGTGGTGGGCACCCATGTCCAGCGCAGGTGCCACCCATTGGGTTGGGCACCCATCTTCGTCCCCATTAGATGTCACCCATGGTGGTGGGCACCCATCATCAGCGCAGAAGCCACCCATTGGGTTGGGCGCCTGTCCCCAAGGTCAGATGTCACCCGTGGTGGTGGGCACCCATCACAGGTGAAGATGCCACCCATTGGGTTGGGCACCCGTCTTCGTCCCCATTAGATGGCACCCATGGTGGTGGGCACCCATCACAAACAAAGATGCCACCCATTGGGTTGGGCGCCTGTCCCCAAGGTCAGATGTCACCCATGGTGGTGGGCACCCATCACAGGTGAAGATGCCACCCATTGGGTTGGGCACCCGTCTTCGTCCCCATGGTTAGACGTCACCCGTGGTGGTGGTGGGCACCCATGGCAAACGCAGGGTGCTAATTAGAAGCCTAATTACTCCTAACGAGGTTTCCGTCTCCCTCTCCAGATGCCCCCGAAGGACCTTCCCTGAGGTCCCTTCGTGTCCCCAGCACCTCCCCGTCCCTTCCCTGGCTGCTTTCAACGAAGCTCCTAATTAGCGCCGCCTCCGCTCCTCACCTGCTATAATTAATTCATTAATTAACCGAGTAATTCATTAGGGCGGGGGCCCTCTGGCCCGTGAAGCTGCCTGGAAATTTGGGGAGAAGAAAGCTCCCGGCTCCTCTAGGTGTACGGGGATTTGGCCCGGGATTAATTAACTCCATTAATTAGTTTTATTAATTAGGCCCTTTCCCCGGTGTAAGGTGGGGAGGAGGAACCCGTGTCTCGTTGTAAACGGAGGAGGGGGGGTTTCTCGTTAACACTAATGAGGGAAATCCAGCCGGGTCGCTCATTAAATGGTTGGTTCCCTGCCCTCCCCCAAATCCAGTTCCCCCCAATTCCCGCTGACCCCCACTCCCCAGTGCTCCCAGTGCCCCCAATTCCCACTGACCCCCCCAAAATCCAGTTACCCCCCCCAATTCCCGCTGAGCCCCGCTCCCCAGTGCTCCCAGTTACCCCTCCCAATTCCCACTGACACTCCCCAGTGCTCCCAGTCACTCCCAATTCCCACTGACCCCCACTCGCCGGCGCTCCCAGTGCCCCCAATTCCCACTGCCCCCCCCAAAATCCAGTTACCCCCAATTCCGCTGACATCCACTCCCCAGTGCTCCCAGTTACCCCCCCTAATTCCCACTGACCCCCCTCCCCAGCGCTCCCAGTTCCCCCAGTTCCCACTGCCCCACCCAAAATCCAGTTCCCCCCAATTCCCGTTGACGCCCACTCCCCAGTGCTCCCAGTTACCCCCCCAATTCCCGCTGCCCCCTCAAATCCAGTTACCCCCAATTCCCACTGACCCCCACTCCCCAGTGCTCCCAGTTACCCCCCCAATTCCCACTGCCCCCTCAAATCCAGTTACCCCCAATTCCCACTGACCCCCACTCCCCAGTGCTCCCAGTTACCCCCCCAATTCCCACTGACCCCCGTCCCCAGTGCTCCCAGTGCCTCCAATTCCCACTGCCCCCCCCAAAATCCAGTTACCCCCAATTCCCACTGACTCCCACTCCCCAGTGCTCCCAGTTACCCCCCCAATTCCCACTGACCCCCGTCCCCAGTGCTCCCAGTGCCTCCAATTCCCACTGCCCCCCCCAAAATCCAGTTACCCCCAATTCCCACTTACTCCCACTCCCCAGTGCTCCCAGTTACCCCCCCAATTCCCACTGACCCCCATCCCCAGTGCTCCCAGTGCCCCCAATTCCAGCTGCCCCCTCGAATCCAGTTACCCCCCCAATTCCCACTGACCCCCACTCCCCAGTGCTCCCAGTTACCCCCCCAATTCCCACTGACCCCCCCTCCCCAGCGCTCCCAGTGCCTCCAATTCCCACTGCCCCCCCAAAATCCAGTTACCCCCAATTCCCACTGACTCCCACTCCCCAGTGCTCCCAGTTACCCCCCCAATTCCCACTGACCCCCCCTCCCCAGCGCTCCCAGTGCCCCCAATTCCCACTGCACCCCCCAAATCCAGTTTACCCAGTGCCGAGCACGACAGGTCCAACTGGTTGGGGGTGTGGTTTTCCCATCAACCCCTCAGCCCCGCCCCCCCCAACCCCCTCCACGACTCCATCTCTCCGTTTTCGCTCTTTTCCTTTATTTTTCCAACCCAAATCTCGCCGTTTCCCAAGTGCATTCTGGGAAATTTTTTTTTTTTTCCCCCTCCTGCCCCCCACCCACAATAAATGGGGGGGTTTGGGGGGGGGGAAATCCCTCGTGGCGGTGGTGGAGCCGAAAATCTCACTGCCTCCCGATGCATTTTCTGATCCAAGGCACGGCTCGGCAGACGTTGGAGTAGACGCCGGGTTGTCCTCGGCGCCCGCAGACGGCCATGCCCCACGAGACCACCCCTTGCAGCATCCCGTTGCACACGAGGGGGCCACCGGAGTCACCCTGGGGGGGGGGGAGGGCACGTGGTGGGTCTCAATTTTGGGGCACGGACCTTGGGTGAGTCCCTCTACGTGCCGTGGCTCTTCCCTGGTTTTATGGGTGGGGTTGGAGATAATGGTGGAGGAACCCAAGGTTTGCGCGAGACCGTCAATGTGCCGTGACCCAGCGTCATGGCTCAAGGAGAAGGTTGTTGGTGGGTACCCAAACCTTGCACGAGCCTGTCAATGTGCCGTGACCCAGTGTCATGGCTCAAGGAGAAGGTTTTTGGTGGGAACCCAGACCTCGCACGAGCCCATCAACATGCTGTGACCCAGCATCATGGCTCAAGCAGAAGGTTTTTGGTGGGAACCCAAACCTCGCATGAGCCCGTCAACATGCCATGACCCAGCATCATGGTTCAAGAAGGTTTTTGGTGGGAACCCAGACCTCGCATGAGCCCGTCAACGTGCCATGACCCAGCATCATGGTTCAAGGAGAAGGTTTTTGGTGGGAACCCAAACCTCGCACGAGCCCGTCAACGTGCCATGACCCAGCATCATGGTTCAAGCAGAAGGTTTTTGGTGGCAACCCAAACCTCGCAAGAGCCTTTCAACGTGCCGTGACCCGGTGTCATGGCTCAAGAAGGTCGTTGGTGGCAACCCAAACCTTGCACGAGCCCGTCAACGTGCTGTGACCCAGCATCATGGTTCAAGGAGAAGGTTTTTGGTGGCAACCCAAACCTTGCACGAGCCCGTCAACGTGCCATGACCCAGCATCATGGCTCAAGCAGAAGGTTGTTGGTGGGAACCCAAACCTTGCACGAGCCCGTCAATGTGCTGTGACCCAGCGTCATGGCTCAAGGAGAAGGTTTTTGGTGGGAACCCAGACCTCGCACGAGCCCGTCAATGTGCCATGACCCAGCATCATGGCTCAAGCAGAAGGTCAGTGGTGGGAACCCAAACCTTGCATACACCCGTCAACATGCCGTGACCCAGCGTCATGGCTCAAGAAGGTCATTGGTGGGAACCCAAACCTTGCATACACCTGTCAACATGCCGTGACCCAGCGTCATGGCTCAAGGAGAAGGTTTTTGGTGGCAACCCAAACCTCGTAAGAGCCTTTCAACGTGTAGTGACCCGGAGTCATGGCTCAAGAAGGTCGTTGGTGGCAACCCAAACCTTGCACGAGCCCGTCAACATGCCGTGACCCAGCATCATGGTTCAAGGAGAAGGTTTTTGGTGGCAACCCAAACCTCGCAAGAGCCTTTCAACGTGCCGTGACCCAGCGTCATGGCTCAAGGAGAAGGTTTTTGGTGGCAACCCAAACCTCGCAAGAGCCTTTCAACGTGCCGTGACCCGGTGTCATGGCTCAAGAAGGTCGTTGGTGGCAACCCAAACCTTGCACGAGCCCGTCAACATGCCGTGACCCAGCATCATGGTTCAAGGAGAAGGTTTTTGGTGGCAACCCAAACCTTGCACGAGCCCGTCAACATGCCGTGACCCAGCATCATGGTTCAAGGAGAAGGTTTTTGGTGGCAACCCAAACCTCGCAAGAGCCTTTCAACGTGCCGTGACCCAGCATCATGGCTCAAGAAGGTTGTTGTTGGGAACCCAAACCTCGCACGAGCCCGTCAACATGCCGTGACCCAGCATCATGGCTCAAGCAGAAGGTCAGTGGTGGGAATCCAAACCTTGCACGATCCCGTCAATGTGCCGTAACCCAGCGTCATGGCTCCAGAAGGTCGTTGGTGGCAACCCAAACCTTGCATGAGCCCGTCAACATGCCGTGACCCAGCATCATGGTTCAAGGAGAAGGTTTTTGGTGGCAACCCAAACCTTTCACGAGCCCGTCAACGTGCCATGACCCTTCCCTGGTTTTATGGCTTGGGTTGAAGGAACCCAAGATTTGCGTGGACTCATCTCACCTTGGTTTTGAACCCAAAGCCACACCAAAACCCTCTTTTCCCCAGCAGCAACCTGGGAGGTGGCTAAAGGGACGTCACCCCCCGTGATTTCCTCTTACCTGGCAGGAATCGATGCCCCCCTGGGGCACGCCGGCGCAGAACATGTTGGGGGTGATGGCGTTCCCGTAGGCTCTGGCGCATTTGTCCTTCCCAAAGGTTTGGATGGCGGCGCACTGCAAATTTTTGGGCAGATACGCTGCACGACAAGGTGGGGATGGAGAGGGACATGGTGAGAAGGGGCAGCCCCCTAATGCCGAGGCCCGAGCAGACCTCATTACGCTTTTGGTAGGGTTCTTTGGGAGGTGGATGATGGAGATGCCTCCATCAGAAGTGGGGAGGTCGACACGAAGGAAATCCCAATCCCGAAGGGAAAAACTCAACCCCAAAGGGAAAAACTAAACCCTGAAGGGGAAACCCCAACCCTGAAGGGAAAAACTCAACCCCGAAGGAAAAAACTCAGCCCCAAGGGGAAAACCCAACCCCGAAGGGAGAACTCAACCCGGAAGGAAAAAACTCAACCCGGAAGGAAAAAACTCAACCCTGAAGGGAGAACTCAACCCCGAAGGGAAAACTCAACTCCGAAGGGAAAACCCAACCCTGAAGGGAAAGACTCAACCCCGAAGGGAAAGACTCAACCCCAAGGGGAAAACCCAACCCTGAAGGGAAAACCCAACCCCAAGGGGAAAACTCAACCCTGAAGGGAGAGCTCAACCCCGAAGGGAAAAACTCAACCCTGACGGGAAAACCCCAACCCCGACGGGAAACCCCAACCCCAAAGGGAAAACCCCAACCCCAAAGGGAAAACCCCAACCCCAAAGGGAAAACTCAACCCCAAAGGGAAAACTCAACCCCAAGGGGAAAAACTAAACCCCAAGGGGAAAACCCCAACCGTGAAGGGAAAAACTCAACCCCAAAGGGAAACCCCAACCCCAAAGGGAGAACTCAACCCCGAAGGAAAAAACTCAACCCCGAAGGAAGAACCCAACCCCGAAGGAAGAACCCAACCCCGAAGGGAGAACCCAACCCCGAAGGGAGAACCCAACCCTGAAGGGAGAACTCAACCCTGATGGGAAAACCCCAACCCCGATGGGAAAACCCCATCCCCGATGGGAAAACCCCAACCCCGACGGGAAAACCCCAACCCCAGAAGGAAACCCCAACCCCGAAGGGAAAATTCAACCCCAAAGGGAAAAACTCAACCCCAAAGGGAAAGCCCAACCCCAAAGGGAAAGCCCAACCCCGAAGGGAAAACCCCAACCCTGACGGGAAAACCCCAACCCCGACGGGAAAACCCCAACCCCGACGGGAAAACCCAACTAGACGTCATTCTCCGTGGGGAGCCGCTCCCTGGGCAGAGTTAAGGTGAGGTCAGGGAAGACCTTATCCCACTTTCCCAGCTGAGAAAGCCACCCAATCTCCTTGGCGAGCCCTTTCCCCTGCCCAATTCCCTCCACCCACCATCCCACCTCTTCCACCGCGATCTCCACCGGGAACCAGTACCTCCAGGGGACTTGGTCGTGCCCCAACCAGAGACGCTGCACCTCATCCCGTCCATGGGACACCTCGTAGCTAATCGGATCTTCTTGATGCTGTTGCTGAACTGAACGGGTTTGTTCAACCTCAGGAGCATGAAGTCGTTGTCGTTCTTGCGGGGGTTGTAGGCTGGATGGACCTGGAGCTTTGAAATCAACCTCACTTGCCCCGTTCCGTCCCGTAACGTGTCCGTCCCGATTAACACCCTAAGGTCCCTGCCCGGGGAAGAAGATCAAGAAATCAGTGCTGGTACCTCCAGAGGAGACAAATAAAACCTTGGCCTCAAGGGTTGGCCGGCAAGGAGATGATGGAGATGTGGCCATTGAAGTTTCTCCGCATTCAGCGGGCAGAGTTAAGGTGATCCGGCGGTGGGACCACCGTATCCCATTTCCCTGGGGGAGGAGACCAGGAAAATACGCTCATGCCTTGAGGATTCATGAACCAGCTCTTCTCCAAGAGCTCTTTGATGGCTCAGATACCCTGGGGCCACCTTCATGGGAAACAGTTGCATCTCTTAACTTCATCTTCCCGACTCCAGGAGGCCCACCTGCAACGTCTCGACGATGTTGCCCTCAGCCCAACTTCTCACCGACTTTTTTTTTTTTTTTTTTTTTCCTCCCATGATTTCCCCTCCAAAACATCCAGCTTCCTCTCACGGGACCTTGCGGAGAAACTGGCCAACCTTGGCTGAGGGGGAACCTGCTCCGCTTAGTGGCGTCACCTGGAAAAAGGGGGTGACCGGACCTCAAAGTTGAGGGGGGAAGAGCTTGGTTCCCTTAGGATTTTGGAGCTGGAGGTTGTCACCCTGTGAAGGACCCATCAGCTCCTCCAGTCTCCACGCGGAGGACGACTGTGCCTTGATTCCCCTCTAGAAGCATCGCCGTCCAGATGCTAACATCTGGAGATACCCATCAACGTCTAGAGCTACTGGTCATGGGACACCGGCCACTCTGGAGGTAACATCTGGGCTACAAATATCTGGACGTACCAACCTCTGGATACCTCTGGTACCTCTCTCTGGAGCTACCAACCCCTGGAGGTACCAGGTTCAGTATGACCAACTTCTGGACACCGAGATCTGGAGGCGTTCACATCTGGAGACGACAAAACTCTGGAGATGCCAACATCTGGGGCATCTTTCTCCGGATATCACCACGCGGAAGCAAGCGTCGCCTTCCAGAAGTGCCAACATCTGGGCACGAAACCTGAAGGCACCGACCCCAGGGGACCCACCTCTCCCCCTCGGTCCTTGAGGAGACCTGGGCGAGGAGACGTTGTTTCCCAGGAAGCCATGGGGCACGTGAGCACGGAACCGGCTTACCTGATTGGCTGCCTGCAGTGGGCGGCTGTCAAGACCCATTGGGCATCTATCAAGCTTCCCCCGCAGAGAATTTGACCCCTCTTGATAAGGGCAACTTGGAAAGGTCGTTGGTTGATGGAGCAGGGTTTCCCACCGATGATCCGGGACTCGTCCTCCTCCGGCACTGAAACACAGAGCACCAAAGGGCACCGTCAACGCGTTGTAGGCAGCCGCCAAGTCTTCCGAAGAAAGACACCTGCCCTTTTGGGTTGAAAAGAAGGCGAAACGTTGCAAAAAAAAAAAAAAGGGTGTCTTTGAAAAGGGGAAAGGGAAAAAGTCTCTATTTTTCAATCTTAAACTCCCATCGGAACACTCATAATCACCTTAAAAACCTAAAAATACGCTTTTTTTCATTTACTGAGTCATCTATCTGCCTACTGGGCTTTTTTTTTTTTTGGTGAAAAAGGGTTGAAGGACTTTTTTTGGGGGGGGTTGATTTGGGGAGCAGGTGAAATCCAACCATTTGTAGCCAAGACTTGAATCAATCCTCGAAGGTCTGTTTTCTCCTGGTGCCATTTGATGGAGCCCCATGACTCCATGACCTGACCACTCCTCCCAGGCAGAGGACTGGAGGTGGGAACTCCCACGAGGAGACCCCTTTGGGACCGGTTTGTCTTGCCGGATCGTGACAATGAGGTGTCCTGGAAATCACCGAGCGTTCGGGAAGTCACCAGGAGCCACTTATCTCCGCCGGTTTCGCCATGTGCCTCTGGGAGGGGCATCCGTTCCACCTCTACGATTCCTCCCAGCCCGAGATTGGACTCCAAAAAGGAAGCTGACGCAGATCTAAAAGAGCTGATGGCTTCGTCCTCGGTCGGTGAGAAAGCCTGTAGGACCAGCTCGAAAAGCATCCTACCTCCCGGATGGCTCATGTACCCAGAACTCCTAGTTAGGGCCGGGGTAGGAGATGGTTGCATCAACACAAGCAGGAGAAGCCCTGACGCGGGGAGAAACGATAAGAGGAATTTCCTCGGGAATGCGAGTCCTTACGTCAACGCTGGAGCTGAGACGTCTCCGTCCCCGTCAGGTTGATTTGAGAAGGAAGGGTGAGCGCCGTCAACTTGGTTTAGGGGGGTTTTTTTTTGGGTTAGATCATAGAAAAAGGGTCTCATCGCTAGAAGCGCCCCATTTCTGACATGGATCTCCCAATTTTTCCCATCTCTGGAGGCATCTCCCTTGGCTTTTAGTCGCTGTGGAAGCATCTCCCTTGGCTTTAGGTGGCTGCAGATGGGCGTCTGCTGGAGTTACCCAACGTCGCTGGTCCTCGAGGAGAGGAAGGGACCGTTCTGAGAGGCAATCCCACCCCATCCAACGCCAGGCGTTTACGAGATGACGTTGCCCCTCCCCTCGTTAGGGTATTTATCATAAATGAGGTTTGCAGGGTGACCGTCTTGAGGCCATGACCACCTTAAGGGCAGCTCCGCTCGGGTGACCACCCAATGGGAGTCCAAAGCCTTGCGACGTGCTCGGGACCCTCAAGGTCACTGGAGAAGACCCCTGATGCTCAGTTGTGTCCAAGTGGGAACAGACAAGTTTTGTTTTTTTTAAAAAAAAGGATAATCAGTTCAAAAAAGGTGTTTTTTTCAAGAAAAAGACCTCTCTCCCACCTCAAAAACACGCAGTAGGACTTTCAAATGGGAGATACCAAGTCCTTGTTCTCTGAGGTGTCCTCACAGGTTTTGGGGCCAAGTTCTCCACGCCGTGGTCTGGGGCATCCCAGACATTTTTGGCTAATGTGGGGGAGAAGTCGCGAGTCCAAGCGTTGACCACCTCGGCGAAGAGCTGCATTGATCGCGGCGCGTGCAAGGTGGCTCCGGTCCACGGCATCTGCAATCGCCTTCCGCTGAAGGTTGGGACATTGGAATTTACCAGTGGGACTGGTTTGTGCTGGTGGGAATTGCAGCCTGTGACAGGTGACCATGGGTGACGCCCGAATTTCAAGCCGCCTGGAATTTGCCACTATCCGGTCCCGGCAACGCTGCCAAAAGTCGAAGGGTGGGAACCATCCTCCTGCAAATGCTCATCGGGGAAGCATCCCTGGTCATCCCAAGGGCCGTTCTTGAGCCTTCAGAGACCAACCAGTGGGTTTAGATTCCACCAAGCTCCTTGAAGGCATCTCAGCAGCTTCCCCGAGCTCCCGTGGTGGAGGGGTATCCATCAACAAAGGCCAATCGGCAGAGGCAACGTGAGATGGTGGATCCTGCCCTGTGGTGGAATCCATCCCCTGGATTTCCAGAGGCTACTGGCAACCAGAGAGCTCCAACCGAGGTGATGGTACCTCCATCCCAAAGATCTGCCCCCAAGAAAACAGTTCTCGGACAGTCACGGGGCAAATTGTCGAGCCATTGTGTTTGGACATGACCTTGTTCCTTCTCCGCAGGACCTGGGCGTTTCGGATTCAGCTCTGGGGACACGGATTTGGGTTAAGAGGCACCGAGATCAGGTCAGATCCGAGGTCTTTGCATCCAACGGTCAGAAATCACGGGACTCCTCTTTCCACCCAGAGACCCATCCATTTGGGTTCTCCTTTGGCAGAGCATCATTTTGGAGGCCAGAAGAAAGGAAAGGGATGCTCCCGTTGGGATTAAGTCTCTCCTTTCTTTCCATCACCCCGGGTGACACTTTTTGTCTCCTCCTTTTTGCGGCTGTAACAGAAATCCCCGTGCAAACTTCCAGAGGAGGGAAAGAAGTGATCCCGGCGATCCCAGCGCCTCCAACAGGATGCGGGGATTTTCCTCTGCATCTCTTACGGGCCCCGTTTTCCCACGTCAAGGGGATTGCTTTCTCTCAGCTCGAAACCAAAACAGGTTTCGTAACCGTAGGGCCTTGCCCAAACCTTCCCGTAGGCAAGATTCCCATCAGCCAAGAGAAGAGATCTCCCCATCCCATCCCATCCCTTCCCATCCCATCCCATCCCATCCCATCCCATCCCATCCCATCCCATCCCATCGGACACAGTCCCCTACAAGGTCCCCGTGAAACACCCGTGGTGGCTCCATCCCTCCCTCCTCAGCCACGGGGTTGACTTACGCTCGTTGCCTTCGTTGCCCTTCACCTGAGCTCGCGCCGGCGGCAGGGCGGTCAACACCACTCCGGCTGCGAGGATGAAGATGGGGATGAAGCTGAAGGCCCCGCGCCCATCATGAGCCATTCCTGGGGCAGAAAAACCAAACTGGATCAGCTCCGGGGTGGTCGACGCCAACGTGGGGACTACGGGGAAGGTCCTCGGCGGTGTCCTTCTGCCTCCCGTGTGGGATGGAGGCGACATCGCCAAGATGCTGGTGGTGTTTTGGTGCACCTTCCCCCTTACAGACCTTGGGGTGGTCTTGGACCCTCTTCTCCACCCTGTTTTGGTTGAGTTCCACCAAACCCACCTACACGAGCTCAGGAAGGACCACCTCCCACCCCATCTCCACGAAACTGGGAGATCCGAGCTAAACTGGGATACGGAGGGCATTCCCACCTAAACCCATCCAAACCAGAGCCACCCCACGTGGGCTGAGCGCCTGGGGCCGGATGGATCCAACCCGTGGGAAACATCCACCGAGAGATGGGGAATCCCCGGATGCCTGTTTCCCACGCCGCCCCGCAGCATCCATCCCTCGTCGCGACATCCATCCCTGGTCGCGACACCCGTGGTCCTGGCCTTTGGGGATGGACTCACCTGCCGGAGGAGAAGGACGGGGCCGGCTCGGCGTGTCGGGAAGCTGAGAGCCGGTGGCTTGGGGATATTTATACCCGGGGTGAAAAGTAGGCCGTGTCTCCGGCGGGGTGAGTCAAGAGCGGTTGGGCGACCGGTCGGCGCGGTAGCGGGGCGAGCGTGGCCCGTGGGTGTCTCCCCGTCCCCGGGAGAACGATTAGGGCTTTGATGTCCCAAAGGAAACGCCGACGGGATCCTCGGCAAACGGGAAAAGCCCGCTTCTCCTATCATCGGAACCACCCCGGACACGGGGGGGGGGTGAGGAGTCCCCAAAACAGGGCTGACCCCTCCCCATGTCCTGGGGTGAATTGGGGGGGTCCCTTCCCACCCCCAGGGCAGGATGGGGGTGTCAGGGTGATGACCCAACCCCTTGGGTGTTGGGAAATGGGATGGGGTTGCCTCCTGCTCGTCCGCTGCCCGTTCTGCCGGCCGCTTAGCCGGCCGTAAGGTTGCCCGGCCAGCCGTCTGTCTGTCTGTCCGTCTGGCCGTCCACCCGGCCGGCTGGTCGTAAGTCCGCCCAGCCGGCTGTCCGCTCTGCCTGGCCAGCCATCCGTCTGTCTGTCCGCTGATCCGGCTGCCTACCTGTCTGTCCAGCCATCTGTCTGTCTGTCCAAGCAACTGGAAGTCTGTCCGGATGTCTGTCTGTCCGTCCTCCCACCTGCCTGTCCATCCTTCCATCTCCCTGTCCACCTGACTGTAAGTCTGACCATCCGTCTGTCCACCCAGCTGTCTACCTGTCTGGCCATCGGTCGGGGCATCCGACTGTAAGTCCGTCCAGCTGTCTGTCCCCCCATCCACGTATCTTTCTGTCTGTCCACCTGTCCTTCCAACTATGTCTGTCTGTCTGTCCATCCATCTATCTGGCCATCGGCCCATCCATCCATCTGTCTGTCCATCTGACTGCCAGTCTGTCTGTCCCACAGATGTCCCTCCGTCCATCTCTCTGCCCCATCCGTCCATCTGCCGTTCATCTTGCCATCCCTTTGTCCATCAGCCCATCTGTCTGTCCGTCTGCAGTCAGCCAGTCTATCCACTCACACCTCTTGTCCCCTCATCTCTATCTGTTCATCTCCACCGTATTCCCTCGTCTGTCCATCTGTCCGTCCAGCTGTAGAGGTGTCTTACCATCTGACTGTCTTGCCATCCTTCCAGTGAGCTGGATAGCTGTCTGTCTGTCTGTCCTATTTATCTGTCCATCCATCTATCGATCCATTCCTCCATCCATCCATCCCTCCATCTTTCTGTCCATCCCTCTGTCCACCCCTCCATCTGTCCTTCTATTCCTCCATCTAGCTGTCCATCCATCTGTCCATCCCTCCCTCTAGCTGTTCATCTAGTTGTCCATCCCTCCATCCCTTCATCTATCTGTCCATCCCTCCATCTGTCCATCTATCTACTATCTAGCTGTCCATCCCTTGATCTAGCTGTCCATCCATCTGTCCATCCCTCCATCTGTCCATCTATCTACTATCTAGCTGTCCATCCCTTGATCTAGCTGTCCATCCATCTGTCCATCCCTCCATCTATTCCTCCATCTAGTTGTCCATCCATCTGTCCATCCCTCCATCTAGTTGTCCATCCCTCCAGCTAGCTTTCCATCCCTCTGTCTATCCATCTGTCCATCTCTTGATCTAGTTGTCCATCCATCTGTCCATCCCTCTGTTGAAGCCTCCAGCTAGCTGTCCATCCATCTGTCCATGCCTTGATCTAGCTGTCCATCCATCTGTCCATCCCTCCATCTATCTCTCCATCTAGCTGTCCATCCATCTGTCCATCCCTCCATCTATCTCTCCATCTAGCTGTCCATCCATCCGTCCATCCAACCATCTACCTCTCCATCTAGTTGTCCATCCATCTGTCCATCCTTCCCTCTACATGTCCATCCCTCTGTCCACCCCTCCATCTGCCCATCCACCCACCCACCTAGCTGTCCATCCACCCACCTCCTCCACACAACCAGCCGGGTAGACATCACGTTACGCGCACACGCGTGCGCACACGCTTCCCCACGCGTGCGCGGGGGCAGGCGTGCTCCCAACCCACCATGTCACCTCCGAGGAGGGGACCCTCGTGGCTCCAGGGTGGGGGATGCGGCCCCTGAAGGTCCTTGGGGACCTTCCTTTGAGTAGGTAGTTACTCAGATGAGTAACGCCGCGGATGTGGGTGAACGATGGGCGAGGTCCCGTCCCGCTGCCAACCCGGCTGAGCCCTGCGAGTCGCTTCTGGTGAGTCAAGGGGACATCGGGGATGGGGGTGTCACTCGTCCGTGTGTCCCCCCCCAAAGCTGGACACTGGCCCCAACCCTGGAGATGCGTCACCTCCTCTTCCTCGCTCCCCCAGCCCCAAGAACACGGAGGATCTCCAAGGTTGGAAGCGCCCGGAGAGGGTGACCCAACTACAATCAATGTCACCCACCGTCCCCAAGGCCACCTGGGGCATCTCCACCCCAAGGGTGGTGACACCAGCCGAGGACCCCGGCGTCTCCCGGCCCTTCCCGGGGCGGATTTCGCTTGCGTGTGCCGGGATGTGAGCCAAGCTCCGGGCCGGTGGGCCGAAATTTTCGCTGAGCTCAGCGGCGCTCGTCAGCCCCCACCCCGGCACCTCTTTCCAGAAGGTTCAAAACATCTTCGCCGATGGTTCTTCTCGTCTTGGAGAGCCGTGCTTGAGGTCCGGCACGTCCTGCAGTGGGAAGGTCTCGGAAGGATTTTTGGACACCGATGGGTCCTCTAAAGCCACCCTAGCCTGGCCAACCTCCACTTTGGTGGGACCAGAGCTGCCACGTGGGTGCAGGAGCTCCAGGGGTGGCTTTGAAGGCAACTCTGTGCCTCTCCAATGGCCCCTTCGGCAGGGCAGGGAGAGGAGACGAGGCTGGGAGCAGCTCAAGGCAATTAACAGCCTGACGAGCAATTAAGGGCGGAGAAGCCCAGGAGCTGAGTCCTGATGAAAGGAAAGGCCGGGTTGGGATGAATCACGGTTTGGAGCTGCTGATCTCGCTCTCTGCTGGTGGCAAGAGGAAGCCTGGGGCTGGGTTTGGTCCTAAACCTGGAGGTAAAGCTGGAGCTCCTGGAAGGGCAGCTATCCCAGGAGATCCATGGCGATCTGGTCTGTGGAGATCCTCAACGAAGAGGTTGTGGCCTTGGGAAGCCCATCTGTGGAGGCCTGGCCCGTGGCGGTCTCATCTACCAGGATGCCACCCGGTGGAGATCCCAACCCATGGAGGTCTGGTCTATGGAGAGCTAATCCACCAGCCTCCTGTTCCCGGTGATCTTCTCCCATGGAGATCTGGTCCACAAAGATCCCGTCCACAGAGATCCCTTCCACCAGGATCCTGTCCACCAGGATGTCCGGTCCACTAAGATCCCATCCGTGGAGATTTAGTCCGTGGAAATCCCATCCATGGAGGCCTGGTCCATGTTGTTCTCAGCTACGGGGATCCTGCCTGGGGAGATCTTGTCCGTGGAGTGGTCAGCTGCGGAGATCATCTGTGGATGTCCCATCCATGGTGATCCCGGTGGAGAGATGTGGTGGGCAGAGATCTCATCCACTGGGATCCTGTCCAGGGAGATGCCGCCCATGAAGGGGGAGGATATGGTGATCCCGGAGGACATGGAGGTCAAATCCGCAGGGCTTCAAACCACGGGGATCCCATCCTTGGGGATGCCGCCCGTGGGGATCCACCCTACAGACACCAACAGCCGTGGAGATCTGGTCCACTGAGATCCCACCCATGGGGATCATCCTTGGCCATGAAGGTCCACCAAGATCACATCTGTGGGGATCCCATCCATGGGGATCTGCTCTATAGACATCCTCGGCCGTGAAGGTCCACCAAGATCCCACCCATGAGGATCCCATCCATGGGGACATGAGGGGACTGGGGGACTTTGCGAGGGGACACGGCGTCTCCCAAGAGGAACGGAGATCCTGGGTGGGGACAGGGGACACGTGAGGGAAGAGGAGAGCTCGTGGTCTTGTGGGGGGGGTGACATGGGGTGCCCAAGGGGACGTGAAGGGACACAGGGGGCACGTGAGGGGACAGGGAGCTCATGAGGGGGCATGGGGACAGGTTGAGGGGACACGCGGGACCGTGAAGGGACATTGGAGGGGGCATGGCGGGACGTGGGGGGATGTGGAGGACCCAGGAGCCCATGGGGGGGATGTGGGGGGGGGGGACATGAGGGGACGTGGGGCACACGAGGTGACACGGAGAAACACGAGGGGGTGTGGGGACACAAGGGGGGACACGGGGGGGGGCACAAGTCGAGACATGGGGGGGGGACACCCGTGGGGAAGCATGTGAGGGGCCCCAGAGGCCCATGGAGAAGGCGGAGGAGGGGGGGGTGATGACGTTAGCACAGCGCTGGGGGCTGGGGCTTGGTCCGACCAGTTCTCCCAGTTCCTCAGCTCCCATCTGCAGCGTAATTAGCGCCAATTACCTAATTAGCCGGTGCCAGCCTGGGCCTGCCACCCACTGCTCAGGGCCACCCAGGACCTCCTGACCCCCCCCCCCCCCAGTTTACAGGGGCAGGGAGGGGACGTGCCATCCTCCATCCCCTCCCAGATGTCCTCACTGCCCTGGGACCACCGTGTCCAGGGTGGTCCCCCCGGTTGGGGGGGGGTGACACAAGTGGTGGCATTGCCCTGGGTGACACGGTCGGTGGCCCCGGTTGACACGCGGAGTGGCAGCGCTGTGGGTGGCAGCGCCCTGGGTGACCCCAGTTGGGTGGCATCGCCCTGGGTGACACAGGGGACACGGGTGACACGGGTGTGATGGTGACGGGTGCCAGTTTCTTGCGTGCGGTGGCAGCGGCCGCGCTCCGCATGGACCTGGAGACCTTCTCGTCCACCCATGGTTGCCAGTTGGTGTCCCCTTGCCCATCGGTGGGTCATCTTCAGGCTCCGTGGTGGTTCTTTTAGCTCAACTAAGGGACGGTTCAACTTCACTTCCATGGACACGGTGACTTGCTGGACCCCATGGACCTGGCTGTGTCACCTACACCTCCATGAACATTTTGACCTACTCCCAAGGGCTGCAGTGACCAGTCCTCCGCAGCCTTGTTGTGTAGACGCCAACAATGCGGTGACCAACCCTCCATAGGCACAGGGGGTAGACCTCATTAGACCTCCAGAGACATGTTAGGTAGACCCCAATGGATGCCTTGACTGTGCCTTCATAAACATGTTGATAGATCCCAATGGACACGTTGACCAGACCACCGTGGACATGCTGACCAGACCTCCATGGATGCGTTGACCAGACCTCCATGGACGCATTGACTAGACCTCCATGAACATGTTGACCAGATCTCCGTGGACATGTTGACCAGATCTCTGTGGACATGTTGACCAGATCTCTGTGGACATGTTGACCAGACCTCCATGAACATGTTGACCAGATCTCTGTGGGCATGTTGACCGGATCTCTGTGGACATGTTGACCAGACATCCATGAACATGTTGACCAGACCTCTGTGGACACGTTGACCAGACCTCCGTGGACAGGTTGACCAGACCTCCGTGGACAGGTTGACCAGACCTCCATGAACACGTTGACCAGATCTCCGTGGACACATTGACCAGATCTCTATGGACACATTGACCACATCTTCATGAGCACGTTGACCAGATCTCCACGAACACGTTGACCAGCCCTCCATGGATGATGGACGAGCTGGTGTTGCCTACGCTGAAGCCCAGCGTGGCAGGCCACCACATGGCCACCAACGTGGGACCCTCCAACTCCAACCTCCTTCGTGGAATGCTGAAAGGTGGCTGAACCTTCCGGTGAAACCCTAAACGAGAGCTGGAAGCCACCGGCGGCCACCGGCGGCCCCAGCAACGCCGAGCAATACCTCCGTGGGGATTTGGACCCGGACCAAAGCCTCTTTCCCCACCGCGGCGCCCAGACGAGTCCCACACCCTCCAACGCGACAAACCTCGGCCACGTGGGGGAAGAGGGAGGGTGACAACTTGCGCAAGGTGACCAGCGTCGCTCCCTGCCCCGCCGAGCCACGGGGGAACGACACGTGATGGTGTGACCTTGCCAAGTCTCCTCTTGCAGCGGGGAAGACGTCGAGGTGCGTCTGCTGCCCACCGACACCCCCCACCCAACCGCCGCTTTCTCCATCCCACCCAACCACCAAGATGGGACCATGATGACCCCACGGAGGGGAAAAATAGTGGCCTCAGCTCCACGGGGAATGAGTAAATTTGGCCTCCAGCGGGTGATTTCTTCCTGCTCACCAGCCAGCGGGGCCTTGGGTGGATGCTCCTCCTCGGGGAGGCGAAACGGTCCTGAGCCTCTGCCAGGGTTACCCCAGGTGGGGAAATTTGGCCCCTTCTGCTCCCGCTGAGTCATAGGGAAATTTCTCCCCTCTGGGGATGGGAAGTCCTCCCCTGGTCACGTATCGGCCCATGAAGATGGGGCTGGGATGAAGGGCACCGAGAAGGAGGGTCTGGCTCCATGGTATCTCAAGGGCTTGTTGCTCTTTGCGGGAGGGGACACCAAGCTGGATTTTTGTCCCCCCATGGCGGTGCAAAGAGTCTTGGGTGACCCCAAAACAGCCAAAGGGTCTGTCCCATGGTGGTACCAACGGGTCTGCCCCACGGCAGGGTCAACGGGTCTACCTACAGGAGGGTCAAGAGGTCTAACTCATGGTGGGGCCATCAGATCTGCCCCACGGTGGGGTCAGCAGGTCTAACTCATGGTGGTCTGCCCCACGGTGGGGTCACCAGGCCTACTGCAGTGGGGTCAACAGGTCTAACTCATGGTGGGGCCATCAGACCTGCCCCATAGCGGGGTCACCAGGTCTACCTGTAGTAGGGTCAACAGGTCTACCCCATGGTGGGGCCATCAAATCTGCCCCACGGCGGGGTCAACAGGTCTAACTCATGGTGGGGCCATCAGATCTGCCCCACAGTGGGTCAACAGGTCTAACTCATGGTGGGGCCATCAGATCTGCCTCACGGTGGGGTCAACAGGTCTAACTCATGGTAGGGCCATCAGACCTGCCCCATAGCAGGGTCACCAGGTCTACCTGTAGTAGGGTCAACAGGTCTACCCCATGGTGGGGCCATCAGATCTGCCCCACAGTGGGTCAACAGGTCTAACTCATGGTGGGGCCATCAGATCTGCCCCACGGTGGGTTCACCAGGTCTACCTGTAGTAGGGTCAACAGGTCTACCCCATGGTGGGGCCATCAAATCTGCCCCACGGCGGGGTCAACAGGTCTAACTCATGGTGGGGCCATCAGATCTGCCCCACAGTGGGTCAACAGGTCTAACTCATGGTGGGGCCATCAGATCTGCCTCACGGTGGGGTCAACAGGTCTAACTCATGGTAGGGCCATCAGACCTGCCCCATAGCAGGGTCACCAGGTCTACCTGTAGTAGGGTCAACAGGTCTACCCCATGGTGGGGCCATCAGATCTGCCCCACAGTGGGTCAACAGGTCTAACTCATGGTGGGGCCATCAGATCTGCCCCACGGTGGGTTCACCAGGTCTACCTGTAGTAGGGTCAACAGGTCTACCCCATGGTGGGGCCATCAAATCTGCCCCACGGCGGGGTCAACAGGTCTAACTCATGGTGGGGCCATCAGATCTGCCCCACAGTGGGTCAACAGGTCTACTGCAGTGGGGTCAACAGGTCGACCCCATGGTGGGGCCATCAGATCTGCCCCACGGTGGGGTCAGGTCTAACTCATGGTGGTCTGCCCCATGGTGGGGTCACCACGTCTACTGCAGTGGGGTCAACAGGTCTAACTCATGGTGGGGCCATCAGATCTGCCCCACAGTGGGTCAACAGGTCTACTGCAGTGGGGTCAACAGGTCTAACTCATGGTGGGGCCATCAGATCTGCCCCACAGTGGGTCACTAGGTCTACTGCAGTGGGGTCAACAGGTCTACCCCATGGTGGTGCCATCAGATCTGCCCCACAGTGGGGTCACCAGGTCTACCTGTAGTAGGGTCACCAGGTCTACCTGTAGTAGGGTCACCAGGTCTACCCCATGGCCAGAGCGATGGGTCTACCCCATGGTGGACTCAACGGGTCAACGCCATGAGGGGGCCAACAGGTCTACCCCAAAGACGGTGAGCTGGGTCTTCTCCTGCCCCTACGAGATCTGGGGCAACTCAGGGCACCTTGACCTACCAGACCTGCGCTCCACCCGTTGAAGACATGGTGAAAAGCCACGTCAAAAAAACCTTTATTCGTTGACATCTCAACAGGGCTCTGTGGTCAACCCCTGCCCACCCCTCCCCAGGGCACGTGCCCCAGCGCTCGGACCGGCCGGCTCAGGGGGACCTTCATCAGGGAGGAGGAGGAGGAGGAGGAGGAGCTGTAGGGTCCATCCCACAGCCATTGGGGCTGTGGGATGGATTTGGGGCTGGGGGCTTAGTTCCTTCTCATGGTGTCCTGGAGCCACCGAGTGTATTTGCAGAGGTTGACGTAGACGCCGGGTTTCTTGGGGTCCCCGCAGATGCCCGGCCCCCAAGAAACGATACCCTGGAGTCGCCCATCACACATGAGGGGTCCCCCAGAGTCACCCTGACGAGGCAAGAGCGGGGGATGTGTGGGGGTCAGGGATTCATGGCCCACCCCAAAGAATCACCCCAAATTTGGGGCCGTTTTGGGGCTGGCCCGGCATCTCCACCGACAAAAAAATAATTCCACCAAGGAGATGCTCTCCTCTCCCCCCCTGCTGAGTGACACCGTCTCATCTCCCACCGCCGGTTACCCAAATCCCCTCTAGGTGCTGCCAGCTGCACCGAATTGTGCCCGTTCTCAGCCCAAATACCTTCCCTCGTGGGACCTCATCCAAATGGCTGGCCCCCCCCCGAACCCACCTGACAGGAATCAGCCCGACTGCGGGATTCACCCGCGCACACCATGTTGGGCGTGATGGAGTCGGAGTAGATGCGCCGGCACTGCTCTTCCGAGACAATGGTGACCTTGGTGCAGTGGAGATCCTCAGGGAAGGTGACTGTGGGTGATGGAGGGCACGAGGTCACCGTCGGAGGGGTCGGAGCAAGCGACCCAGCTTGGACAACCTCGTCTTCTTTGCCCTGGAGCTCATTTCCCCTCTTCTACTTGTTGGTACGGAGCGGGAGCTCCAAGGCTTCCTGAGAAGGTCACCCAACCTGGGTTCCCTCAAGGGTTGAGGTTGCCCAAGGGTTAGAGTGGGACCAACGGGACTGGAAGGGATGACTTTTGGGGACAACCCGGCCACCTGACTCCCTGCGGTGGGATACCTGGGACCCCAGATGTGCGGCTTCGTACCTTCAGGGCTGGTGGTGGACCCCCAGCCTGAGATCTGGCAGGTCTCGCCGGGCACGGGGCAGCGGGAGGCCAGCGGCAGCGGTTTCACCTGCTTGTTGACGTGGACGGGCAGGAGGAACTTGATGAGCATCAAGTCGCCGTCCTTGGTGGTCTCGTTGTAACGTGGGTACTTGAAGACTTTGGCCGAGTACCGCCACTGCTCGGTGCCACCCGGGTCCTTGTGGGTCTGGCCCCCCAGCCGCACGCCGATGAAGCTGATGGAGCCAAAGGGGCATCGGGGTTGGTGGCGGTGGGGTCCGTGGTGGACACAGGGAGCCACGGGGACCCACCACCAAGCCGAGAGTTGGAGCCGTGGTAAGGGCAGAAGAAGCAAAAGCAGAAAAGGGCAGAGTTAAGGTTATGGCTTCCCCCTCCCCCCAAAAAAACCCCAAACCGGCAGAGTTTAGGTTACACGCGAACAGAAAAGGGGCAGAGCAAAGCTCTGCTGACATGCCATCAACCTTCCCAACCTGCTTGACCGCAAAAAGCAGGACCCCAGGTGTCACCTGGACCAATTCTTGGTTGACCTCAAACCCATCGACACCAAACCCGCCGGGCACCGTCGCGCCCGTGGCCTCCTACCCCGGGACGTGGCAGTGGGCGGCCGTCAGCACCCAATTCTTCTCCACCAACGTCCCGCCGCAGATGAACTTCTCGCCTTTGAAGAGGGCGGCCTGCCAGGGCAGGTCGCAGGAGGTCCCCTCGATCACCCACAGGACGTTCCTCGAGGCTGCGGGGACAAAGGGACGTGACACGGGTGGGTCTGGGACCCTCTCTGATGTTACCCATCCCAGGGGACGTGGGACACGGGTTGACTGGGACCCTCCTGGTGTGACACGGTTGCCCCATCCCCGTGTCCCCCCAAGAGGTCGGACAAGTTTGGGAGAGACCAGGAGGTCAATGGGGTGGAGCTGGGGTCAACTGGGAGAGACGTGGGGGTCTTTGGGGTCTGGGACCCTCTCTGATGTCACCCATCCCAGGGGACGTGGGACACGGGTTGACTGGGACCCTCCTGGTGTGACACGGTCGCCCCGTCCCCATGTCCCCCCCTGAGAGGTCGGACCAGTTTGGCAGAGACCAGGAGGTCAATGGGGTGGACCTGGAGGTCAATGGGGTGGACCTGGAGGTCAATGGGGTGGAACTGGGGTCAACTGGGAGAGACATGGGGGTCTTTGGGGTCTGGGACCCTCTCTGATGTCACCCATCCCAGTGGACGTGGGACATGGGTTGACTGGGACCCTCCTGGTGTGACATGGTCACCCCATCCCTGTGTCCCACCCGAGAGGTCGGACCAGTTTGGGAGAGACCAGGAGGTCAATGGGGTGGACCTGGAGGTCAATGGGGTGGAGCTGGAGGTCAACTGGGAGAGACGTGGGGGTCTCGTAGGTGAACGTGGGGCCCACGGGGTGGGCATGAGGTGGGGCACCCATGCCAGATAGAGAGGGTTGGATGGGGGGGAGCACCCAAGGTGGATTTGGGGTGGTTGGGGGACACCCATGACAGACAAGGACCCCCAGGGTGGACTCAGTGGTCCCACGGGTAGACGTGGTAGCCCTGGGGTGGACACAGGGGTCCCACAGATGGACGGGGGATGTCCCACAGGTGGACGAGGGACACCCAAGGTAGACGTGGGGGGTCCCATGGGGCTTCCAAAGTGGGCATGGGGATTCCGTGGGTGGTTGTGGGGCATCCAAGGTGGGTGTGGGGGTCCCATGGGTGGTTGTGGGGCATCCAAGGTGGGCATGGGGGTCCCATGGGTGGCCGTGGGGCAACCAAGGTGGACGTGGGGGTCCCGTGGGTCTTCCAAAGTGGGCGTGGGGGTCCCATGGGTGGCCGTGGGGCAACCAAGGTGGACGTGGGGGTCCCGTGGGACATCCAAGGTGGGCGTGGGGGTCCCATGGAGCTTCCAAAGTGGGCGTGGGGGTCCCATGGGGCATCCAAAGTGGGCGTGGGGGTCCCATTGGTGGCTGTGGGGCATCCAAGGTGGGCGTGGGGGTCCCGTGGGTGGCCGTGGGACCTCTGGGGTGGACACAGGACCCTCCTGAGCAGACACAGGGGTCCCGTGGGTGGCCACGGGGGTCCCACTGGTGGCCACAGGGGTCCCACGACCTCTCCTACCTGCTGCTCCCAGTGCCAGGAGCATCACGACCACGACCTTCATGCCGGGGGGGGCCGGGAGCTGCGGGGAGATGGTGGTGGGGGGGTGAGTCCGGTCATGGGGGGGTGGGGGTCGGGGTGGGGGTCGGGGTGGGGGGAGAGGGACCTTTGGGGACCCGGGGGTCGGGAGGTAAATGAGGAGAGGGAAGGGGGAGGGAAGGGAAAAAGGGGAAAAAGGGGGAAGGGGAAAAATGGGGGGGGGGAGGGGAAAAACAGGGGGGAAGGGGAAAAAAGGGGGGGAAGGGGAAAAAAGGGGGGGAAGGGGAAAAAAGGGGGGGAAGGGTGGAAAGGGGGGGAAAAGGGGGTGATGAGGGGGGAAGGGGGAGGAAAGGGGGTGAACGGAGGGGGAAAAGGGGGGGAAAAGGGGAGGAAAGGGGGGAACAGAGGGGGAAAAGGGGGGAAAAGGGGGGGAAGGGGGAAAGGGGGAAAAGGGGGGGAAGGGGGAAAGGGGGAAAAGGGGGGGAAAGGGGGGAAAAGGGGGGGAAAAAGGATAGGAAAGGAGGGAAGGGAGGACAGGGAAGGGGACGGGAGGACAAGAACGACCGGAGGGAGGGAGGGGGAGGGACGAGGGAATCCCAGGAGCCGCCCTGACCACCCCCCCCCCGGGGGGGACACCAGGGACCCCCCCTTACCCCCCCCTCCACCCCCTCCCCCAATGGATACCACCCCCACCCCAACACCAGGGTCCCATCTTCCTACCGGGGGGGGGGGTTTTCCGGGGGGGGCCACGGAAAAAAAAAAAAAAAAAAAAAAAAAAGGGAATTTCCACCCAAAGTGGTAAAAGCGCCGCGGCCGCCGGCGCGTCTTCCTCCTGCCAACGCCGACTCCCGGGTTTTTATCCGGGGCCGGAGGAGGAAACGTCTTCCTCCGCCTTCTCCTCTAATCCAGCCACGGTTCCGGCATCTTCCGCCCGGCTCCGGAAAAAATCTGTGTCGTGTCAGGTGGTTCCACTGGCGAGGTGGGGGACGAGATGGGTGGGAGGACACTGGGATGGTGGGTTTGACCCCAAAATGTGGCTCCTTGGTGGATACCAGAACCTGGAGCTGGATGGAGATGGGTGGGAGGACACCAGGACGCATCTCCAGTGGGTTCAACCCCAAAACGTGGCTCCTCACCAGAACCTGGAGCTGGATGGAGATGGGTGGGAGGACACCAGGACGCATCTCCAGTGGGTTCGACCCCAAAACGTGGTTCCTTGGTGGATACCAGAACCTGGAGCTGGATGGAGATGGGTGGGAGGACACCAGGACGCATCTCCAGTGGGTTCGACCCCAAAACGTGGCTCCTCACCAGAACCTGGAGCTGGATGGAGATGGGTGGTAGGACACCAGGATGCATCTCTAGTGGGTTCAACCCCAAAACGTGGCTCTTCACCAGAACCTGGAGCTGGATGGAGATGGGTGGGAGGACACCAGGACGCATCTCCAGTGGGTTCGACCCCAAAACGTGGCTCCTCACCAGAACCTGGAGCTGGATGGAGATGGGTGGGAGGACACCAGGACGCATCTCTAGTGGGTTCAACCCCAAAACGTGGCTCTTCACCAGAACCTGGAGCTGGATGGAGATGGGTGGGAGGACACCAGGACGCATCTCCAGTGGGTTCGACCCCAAAACGTGGCTCTTCACCAGAACCTGGAGCTGGATGGAGATGGATGGGAGGACACCAGGACGCATCTCCAGTGGGTTCGACCCCAAAACGTGGCTCCTCACCAGAACCTGGAGCTGGATGGAGATGGGTGGTAGGACACCAGGACGCATCTCGAGTGGGTTCGACCCCAAAACGTGGCTCCTCACCAGAACCTGGAGCTGGATGGAGATGGGTGGGAGGACACCAGGATGCATCTCCAGTGGGCTCGACCCCAAAACGTGGCTCCTCACCAGAACCTGGAGCTGGATGGAGATGGGTGGGAGGACACCAGGACGCATCTCCAGTGGGTTCGACACAAAACATGGCTCCTTGATGGGTGCAAGACCTGGGGTCACATGAGGACAGTAGAGAGGAGATTGGGACGCAGCTCTGATGGGATCCACCCCGAAACATGGATCCTCATTGGACACAAGACCTTGGGTTGGATGGGGATAGTCGAGAAGGCACCAGGACACATCTCGGATGGGGTCGGACCACAAAATGGGGCTCCTCCCTGGCTGTAAGACCTGGGATTGGACGAGGATGATTGAGGTGGCACCAGGACGTGTCTTTGATGGGGTTGGACTCCAAACCATAGCTCCATGAGAGATGCAGGACCTAGGGATGGAGAAGGCGGTCAAGAGGCCACCAGGATCTGTCTCCAGTAGGAGTCAAGCCTAAAACGTGGCTTCTTATTGGGTGGCAGGACTAGGGTTGGCCAACACGTGCCAAGACACGTCTTCAGTGAGGGTCAACCTTGAACCGTGGCTCCTCACTGGATGCAGGGCTGGCCGAGACGTGCCAGGACACGTCTTTGGTGAGGGTCAACCTTGAACCGTGGGTCCTTGCTGGATGCCGACACGTGCTGGGACGTGTCTTTGGTGAGGGTGAACCTTGAACCGTGGCTCCTACCTGGGTGCACTGTTGGCCAAGATGCGTCTTTGATGAGGGCCAACCTTGAACCGTGGCTCCTCACTGGATGCAGGGCTGGCCGAGATGTGCCAGGACACGTCTTTGGTGAGGGTCAACCTTGAACCGTGGCTCCTCGCTGGATGCCAACACTTGCTGGGACGTGTCTTTGGTGAGGGTCAACCTTGAACCGTGGCTCCTCCCTGGGTGCAGGGTTGGCTGACACATGCCGGGACGCATCTTTGATGAGGGTCAACCTTGAACCGTGGCTCCTTACTGGATGCAGCGTTGGCCAAGACGCGTCTTTAATGAGGGTGAACCTTGAACCGTGGCTCCTCACTGGATTCAGGGCTGGCCAAGACGTGCCAGGACGCATCTTTGGTGAGGGTCAACCTTGAACCGTGGCTCCTCGCTGGATGCAGGGCTGGCCAACGTGCCAGGATGTGTCTTTGATGAGGGTCAACCTTGAACTATGGCTCCTCACTGGATGCAGGGTTGTCCAAGACGTATCTTTGGTGAGGGTCAACCTTGAACCGTGGCTCCTCACTAGATTCAGGGCTGGCCGAGACGCGCCAGGACGTGTCTTTGGTGAGGGTCAACCTTGAACCATGGCTCCTCACTGGATGCAGGGTTGTCCAAGACGTGTCTTTGGTGAGGGTCAACCTTGAACCGTGGCTCCTCGCTGGATGCAGGGTTGTCCAAGACGTGCTGGGACACATCTTTGGTGAAGGTCAACCCTGATGAGGGTCAACGTTGAACCGTGGCTCCTCCCTGGGTGCAGGGTTGGCTGACACATGCCGGGACGTGTCTTCGATGAGGGTCAACCTTGAACCGTGGCTCCTTACTGGATGCAGCGTTGGCCAAGACGCATCTTTAATGAGGGTGAACCTTGAACCGTGGCTCCTCACTGGATTCAGGGCTGGCTGAGATGTGCCAGGACACCTCTTTGGTGAGGGTCAACCCTGATGAGGGTCAACCTTGAACCGTGGCTCCTTACTGGATGCAGGGTTGGCCAAGATGTGTTGGGACACGTCTTTGGTGAGGGTGAACCTTGAACCGTGGCTCCTCACTGGATGCAGGGTTGGCCAAGACGTGTCTTTGGTGAGGGTCAACCTTGAACCGTGGCTTCTTACTGGATGCAGGGTTGGCTGACACATGCCGGGACGCGTCTTTGATGAGGGTCAACCTTGAACCGTGGCTCCTTACTGGATGCAGCGTTGGCTAAGACGCGTCTTTAATGAGGGTCAACCTTGAACCGTGGCTCCTCACTGGATTCAGGGCTGGCCAAGACGTGCCAGGACACATCTTTGGTGAGGGTCAACCTTGAACCGTGGCTCCTCGCTGGATGCAGGGTTGGCCAAGACGCGTCTTTGATGAGGGTCAACCTTGAACCATGGCTCCTCGCTGGATGCAGCGTTGGCCAAGACGCGTCTTTGGTGAGCGTCAACCTGGAACCGTGGCTCCTCGCTGGATGCAGCGTTGGCCAAGACGCGTCTTTGGTGAGCGTCAACCTGGAACCGTGGCTCCTCGCTGGATGCAGGACGCGGGGTTGGCTGAGGACAGTCGAAAATCACCGAGCCACGGCTTATCCTTCCCCTTGCCCGTTTTTTCGGCATTTCCTCCTGGTTGACTCTCACCCTTTTCTCCTTCTCTCCATCCTTGCCTTCGTTCTCGGCCACCTCCAGCTCCTCCGGACAAACCCCGTGACCATCCCCAGCCCCTCGCCGATCCCGAGGGCGGGACGGTGACCCCGTGCCGGTCATCGTGGCCGATCCTCGACCACCCCCCCATTTCTCTCGGTCCCTCCAGAAGGAGAGGAGATGAGCTCACCGCCTTCTCCTCTTCCTCCCCAGGGGCCTCCCAGTTCCTCCCAGTCCAACCCCAGAAGACCCTGTGGAACCTCCCAGGTCGGTACCTCGGGGGCAGGGAGCCGCTGCTCAAGCGGGTCCTTCCAGTTCTCTGGAAATCCCAGTCGAAGCCAAGCCCGTCACTGGGTTGGACTGGTTTGGGTTGGGTTGGGCTGACTCAGCCCCCCTCCTGGATCGTCTCGACTTGCCCTGGGCCCATCGTTACCCAATCAGCTCCGGGTTCATTAAGAGGCCTCTTAATGAGCTCAGGTGTTAATTGAGCTCCAGGCAACTCGTCAAGGTCGTAATTACGTGGCCGTAATTAACCCCGGGCTGTCCCAGCTTGCACCGAGCTCCCATGATGCTTTGCGTTGGGAAGACTTGGGTGGGGGCGGGGAGCCTGGCTCGAGATTAATTGGGGGGGCGGGATTAATTGGGGAGGGGCTCAGTACATACTGGAGGGACTCAAACTGGTCCCAGTCCCCCCCTGCGTGGCTTGTCCAGTTGGAACGCAAGCCGCTGTTCCCAGTTCCTCCCATTTGCCCCAGTGCCCCCAGTCGCCCCCACTGTCCTCCACGTGCCCCCCCCCCCCCCAGATTCTCCCAGTTACCCCCAGTTACCCCCAGGATGCCCCACAACCCACCGTTCCCAGTTCCTCCCCTTTACCCCGATGCTCCCAGTTGCCCCCAGTTCCTCCCAATGGCCCCCTCCCCCATCCCAGCACTCCTCCCCGTTGCACCCAGTGCTCCCAGTATGCCCCACAAGCCAACGTTCCCAGTCCCTCTCATTTGCCCCGTTGCCCCCAGTTCCCCCCACTGCCCTCAATGTCCCCCACACCCCAGTGCTCCCAGTTGCCCCCAGTGCTCCCAGTTGCCCCCCCTCCCTGCCCTTCCCAATACCCCAGTGCTCCCAGTCCTCCCCAGCTCCCCCCAGTGACGGATGTGGGTCCCTGCCCCACCTCGTCAGGGGGGTGCCCCCCCCCCAGGGAGAAAGGGGGGGGATTTTCTATAGGTGCTACCCCCCTATAGATGTGTGGAGCAGGAGGTATATAGGGGCCCTGGGGGGGTATTTAGGGGCCTGGGGGGGGCTATAGGGGGTATTTAGGGTCTGGGGGGGGGCTGTAGGGGATCCCAGGGGGCATTTAGAGCCTCGTTGGGGGGCTATAGGGGGTATTTATGGGGTTGGAGGGGCTATAGGGGATCCCAGGGGGTATTTAGGAGTTGGTGGGGGGGCTATTGAGGGGCTCAGGGGGGGCTATAGGGGATCCCAGGGCTATTTAGGGGCCTGGGGTGGGCTATAGGGGGTATTTAGGGGATCTGGGGGGGCTATAGGGGATCCCAGGGGGTATTTAGGGCCTGTGGGGGGGCTGTAGGGGGTATTTAAGGGCTTGGGGGGGCTATAGGGGATCCCAGGGGGTATTTAGGGCCTGTGGGGGGGCTGTAGGGGGTATTTAAGGGCTTGGGGGGGCTATAGGGGATCCCAGGGGGTATTTAGGGGTTGGTGGGGGGGCTATAGGCAGTATTTAGGGGCTTGGGGGGGCTACAGGGGATCCCAGGGGGCATTTAGAGCCTCGTGGGGGGGCTATAGGGGGTATGTAGGGGCTCAGGGGGGCTATAGGGGATCCCAGGGGGTATTTAGGGGGCTGTGGGGGGGTTATAGGGGGTATTTAGGGGCTCTGGGGGGCTATAGGGGATCCCAGGGGGTATTTAGGGGCCTGTGGGGGGGCTACAGGGGGTATTTAGGGGCTTGGGGGGGCTATAGGGGATCCCAGGGGGTATTTAGGGCCTGTGGGGGGGTATAGAAGATCCCAAGAGGTATTTAAGAGCCTGGGGGGGTATTTAGGGGCTTGGGGGGGGCTACAGGGGGTATTTAGGGGCTCGGGGGGCTATAGGGTGTCCCCATAGGTATTTAGAGGCACCACTGGACCCTATAGGGACCCCTGAGTGCTATAGGGACCCCCCCAGCACTACAGACACCCCCAGACCTTATAGGGGTTTTTCCCAGGTGCCCAACAGATCTTTGGGTGCTATAGGGTGACCCCCCCCCTCCAGATACCATAGGGACCCTCCCAGGCCCTATAGGGACCCCCCAGGATATAGGATGTCACCCCCCACCTGCAGCTCCCCTATATCCTATAAGGTGTCCCCCCCAGTCCCTATAGGTCCTCTATAACCTATAGCCCCCCCCCCCCCCCAGTTCCTACAACTCCCCTAGATCCTATAGGGACCCCCCCCCCCCCCAGTCCCTATACCCTATAGGAGGCCCCCCCGGTCCCTATAGCACCCTATACAGCCCCTCCCGGTCCCTATACCCCCCCTATACCCTATAGATCCCCCCCGGCCCCTATATCCCCCCTATACAGCCCCACCCCCAGCCCCATACCCTCCCCCAGGCCCTATACCCTATAGATCCCCCCCCCGGCCCCTATAACCCCCCTATACAGCCCCCCCAGCCCCATACCCCCCCTATACCCTATAGATCCCCCCCCGCTCCCTATAGCCCCCTATACAGCCCCCCCCGGTCCCTATACCCACCCTATACCCTATAGATTCCCCCCCCAGCCCCTCTACTCTATAGATTCCCCCCCCCCGGCCCCTATACAGCCCCTCCCAGCCCCATACCCCCCCTCCACCCTATAGACACCCCCCCCCGCTCCCTATAGCCCCCTATACAGCCCCCTCCCGGTCCCTATACCCCTCCTATACCCTATAGATCTGCCCCCCCCCCAGCCCCATACCCCCTCTTCTACCCTATAGATCCCCCCCCGGCCCCTATGGCCCCGTCCCCATCCCCTATACCCCCCCCATCCCCTATAGGACCCCCCCCAGCCCCTATAGCCGGAGCAGTGAGGGGACCCGCGGGTGCTGCTGTCACCAGTTTATTCACCGCCCCCCCCCCCAGTTCCCCCCCCCCCCGCTGTGGGGGGGGGGCAGCACCCATGGGTGGCCCGGGGGGGGGGCAGCACCCATGGAGGGGGGGGGGCACCGTCTTTGGTACAATTAATTAAAATTTTGACTAAAAATCCACCGGGGGGTGGCACCCCCACCCATGGGTGCCCCCCCCCCCATGGGTGTCCCCCTCCCCACCCATGGGTGCCCCCCCCACCAGGGTAAAGGGGGGTGGGTGCCCCCCCCTAAAGAGGTGGGTGACCCCCCCCAAGGGGCAGCAGCCCCCTCAAAATGGGTGGGTGCCCCCCCAAGGGGCAGCAGCCCCCCCAAAATAGGTGGGTGCCCCCCCCAAGAGGCAACAGCCCCCCCCAAATGGGTGGGTGCCGCCCCAAAATAGGCAGGTGCCCCCCCCAAGAGGCAAAAGCCCCCCCCAAAAGGGTGGGTGCCCCCCCAAGAGGCAGCAGCCCCCCCAAAATGGGTGGACACCCCCTCAAAATGGGTGGGTGCCCCCCCCCAAGAGGCAACAACCCCCCCCCCAAAACCGGTGGGTGCCCCCCCGAAATGGGTGGACGCCCCCTCAAAATGGGTGGGTGCCCCCCCCAAAACGGGTGGACGCCCCCTCAAAATGGGTGGGTTCCCTCCTAAAATGGGTGGACACTCCCTCAAATGGGTGGGTGCCCCCCCAAATGGGTGGGTGCCCCCCCCCAAGAGGCAGCAGCCCCCCCCCCCCCAGCCCCCCAATTTTGGGCCAATCCCCCCCCGCTCCCCCTTCCCCCGCTTCCTACCCCCCCCATAATAATTATTAATAATTAATAATAACAATAATAATAATAATAAAGCGCCGCAGAATTGGGGGGGGGACACACACACGACGGGGGGGGGGGGGGCCGTCAAGAGCTGGCGGCGGTACTTTGGGGGACGCAGACCCCCAAAATGGCCGAGTCCTCGTGATCGGGGCGCCCCCTTAAATGGGGACCCCCGTAGGGGGGGTGGGGACCTTCGTGGGGGTGTCCCCCCCCCCCCTGTCGTCGTTGTCGTCCCCCCCCCTCCTCCTCCTCCTCCTCCTCCTCCTCCTCCTCCGGTGCCCCCCCCTCGAGTCCGGAATGCCGAAGAAAAGGGGTGACAGTCCGGGTGGTGCCGAGGGGGGGGCGGTGGGGGCGGAGGGGGGGGGGGAGGTAAAGGAGGAGGAAGAGGAGGAGGAGGAGGAGGAGGAGGCGGAGGGGGGGGGGCCCCCGAAATCCATCCTTTCGTTGGAAGGGACCCCCCCGCCGGCACCGCCTGCCCCTGAGGGGGGGGCCGTCGACGGGTGGTGCTGGTGGTGCTGGTGGTGCTGGTGGTGCTGGTGATGGTGGTGATGGTGGTGGTGGTGGTGGTGGGGGGGCGGGGGGGGGGCGTGGGAAAGGCGGGGGGGCGCCCCCCCTTTCTCCTCCTCCTCCTCCTCCTCCAGGTAGAATTTGGGGGGGTTTAGGGGGTCCCAAGGGGTTGAAGGCGTCGGTGACGGTGACGGGGGGGACGGCCGGGTCGCCGCCGGGCCAAGGTCGGGGCGGTTGCGCTGGGGGGGCCTGGGGGGGGGGTGGAGAGAGAGAGAGAGAAAAAAAAGAGTTAGAGGGGGGGGGACACGTGGTGGTGGTGTCCCCAAGGTCCCCTTGGCGTGGTCATGGGGTCCCCAAGGTCCTTGAGTCATGGTCGTGGGGTCACCAAGGTCCTCGTGTCATGGTCGTGGGGTCACCAAGGTCCTCACGTCATGGTCGTGGGGTCACCAAGGTCCTCGTGTCATGGTCGTGGGGTCACCAAGGTCCTCACGCCATGGTCATGGGGTCACCAAGGTCCTTGAGTCATGGTCGTGGGGTCACCAAGATCCTCACGTCATGGTCGTGGGGTCACCAAGGTCCTTGAGTCATGGTCGTGGGGTCACCAAGGTCCTCACGCCATGGTCGTGGGGTCACCAAGGTCCTTGAGTCATGGTCGTGGGGTCACCAAGATCCTCACGTCATGGTCGTGGGGTCACCAAGGTCCTTGAGTCATGGTCGTGGGGTCACCAAGATCCTCACGTCATGGTCGTGGGGTCACCAAGGTCCTCGTGTCATGGTCGTGGGGTCACCAAGGTCCTCACGCCATGGTCGTGGGGTCACCAAGGTCCTCGTGTCATGGTCGTGGGGTCACCAAGGTCCTCACGTCATGGTCGTGGGGTCACCAAGGTCCTCGTGTCATGGTCGTGGGGTCACCAAGGTCCTCACGCCATGGTCGTGGGGTCACCAAGGTCCTTGAGTCATGGTCGTGGGGTCACCAAGATCCTCACGTCATGGTCGTGGGGTCACCAAGATCCCCTTGGCATAGTCATGGGGTCCTCAAGGTCCCCAAGTCATGGCCATGGTGTCCCCAAGGTCCTCGTGTCATGGTCATGGGGTCCCCAAGATCCTCACCTCATGGTCATGGGGTCTCCAAGGTCCCCTTGGCACGGTCATGGGGTCCTCAAGGTCCCCACGTCATGGTCGTGGGGTCACCAAGGTCCTCGTGTCATGGTTGTGGTGTCCCCAAGATCCCCATGGCATGGCCATGGTGTCCCCAAGGTGCCCACGTCATGGCCATGGGGTCCCCATGGTCCTCACGTCATGGGCGTGGTGTCCCCAAGGTCCCCACGTCATTGTCATGGTGTCCCCAAGATCCCCATGGCAAGGCCATGGTGTCCCCAAGGTCCCCTTGGCATGGCCATGGTGTCCCCAACATCCTCACATCATGGCCATGGTGTCCCCAAGGTGCCCATGTCATGGTCGTGGTGTCCCCAAGGTCCTCAAGTCATAGTTGTGGTGTCCCCAAGGTCCCCACCTCATGGTCATGGGGTCACCAAGATCCTCTTGGCATAGCCATGGGGTCCTCAAGGTCCCCAGGTCATGGCCATGGTGTCCCCAAGGTCCTCACGTCATGGTCGTGGTGTCCCCAAGGTGCCCACGTCATGGTCGTGGTGTCCCCAAGGTGCTCATGTCATGGCCATGGGGTCCCCAAGGTGCCCATGGCATGGCCATGGGGTCCTCACGTCATGGTCATGGGATCCCCAAGGTCCCCATGGCATGGCCATGGTGTCCCCAAGGTGCCCATGTCATGGTCGTGGTGTCCCCAAGGTCCTCACGTCATGGCCATGGTGTCCCCAATGTCCCCTTGGCATGGCCATAGTGTCCCCAACGTCCTCACATCATGGCCATGGTGTCCCCAAGGTGCCCACGTCATGGTCATGGTGTCCCCAAGGTGCTCGTGTCATGGTCATGGGGTCCCCAAGGTGCCCATGGCATGGCCATGGGGCCCTCACGTCATGGCCATGGGATCCCCAATGTCCCCTTGGCATGGTCATGGGGTGCCCAAGGTCCTCACGTCATGGCCATGGGGTCCCCAAGGTCCTCACGTCATGGTCGTAGTGTCCCCAAGGTCCCCACCTCATGGTCACGGGGTCTCCAGTGTTCCCTTGGCATGGCCATGGGGTCCCCAAGGTCCTCATGTCATAGACATGGTGTCCCCAACGTGCCCATGGCATGTCCATGAGGTTCCCAAGGTCCCCACCTCATGGTCGTGGTGTCCACAATGCCCTCGCGTCATGGCCATGGGGTCCCCAAGGTCCCCACGTCATGGCCGTGAGGTCCCTGAGGTCCCAATCTTCTGCCCATGGGGTCCCCATGTGCCCTGCGTGGGTGGCATATGACTATGGGGTCCCCAAGACCCCTGCCTTGTGGTCATGGTGTCCCCAAAGTCCCCGTCTCATGGCCAGCAGAACTTGGTGTCCCCAAGGTCCATGCCACCTTCCCGGTGTCACTAGAGGGATCTTGAAGGTCCCCAAGGTCCATGTCTCCCACCCGCTGTGACCACGGGTGCATCCAAGGCCCATGTCACCTTCCTGATGTCACTAGAAGGTTCCTGAAGGTCCCCAAGGTCCTTGTCACCTTCCTGGTGTCACTAGAGGGATCCTGAAGGTCCCCAAGGTCCATGTCTCCCACCCGCTGTGACCACGGGTGCACCCAAGGCCCATGTCACCTTCCTGGTGTCACTAGAAGGTTCCTGAAGGTCCCCAAGGTCCTTGTCACCTTCCTGGTGACACTAGACGGGTCCTGAGTGTCCCCAATGTCCACATCACCCTCCTGGTGTCACTAGAGGGTTCCTGAGGGTCCCCAAAGTCCATGTCACCCATCCACTGTGACCAGGGGTGTCCCCAAGGTCCATGTCTCCCACCCGGTGTCACTAGAGAGATCCTGAAGGTCCCCAAGGTCCATGTCTCCCACCCGCTGTGACCATGGGTGTCCCCAAGGCCCATGTCACCTTCTTGGTGACACTAGAGGGATCCTGAGTGTCCCCAATGTCCATGTCACCCTCCTGGTGCCACCAGAAGGTTCCTGAAGGTCCCTAAGGTCCGTGTCACCCTCCTTGTGCCACCAGAAGGTTCCTGAAGGTCCCCAAGGTCCATGTCACCTTCCTGGTGTCACTAGAGGGATCCTGAAGGTCCCCAAGGTCCATGTCACCCTCCTGGTGTCACTAGAAGGTTCCTGAAGGTGCCCAAGGTCCATGTCTCCCACCCACTGTGACCAGGGGTGTCCCCAAGGTCCATGTCACCTTCCCGGTGTCACTAGAGGGTTCCTGAAGGTCCCCAAGGTCCATATCACCCACCCACTGTGACCAGGGGTGTCTCCAAGGTCCATGTCACCTTCCTGGTGTCACTAGAGGGATCCTGAAGGTCCCCAAGGTCCATGTCACCCTCCTGGTGTCACTAGAAGGTTCCTGAAGGTGCCCAAGGTCCATGTCTCCCACCCACTGTGACCAGGGGTGTCCCCAAGGTCCATGTCACCTTCCCGGTGTCACTAGAGGGTTCCTGAAGGTCCCCAAGGTCCATATCACCCACCCACTGTGACCAGGGGTGTCTCCAAGGTCCATGTCACCTTCCTGGTGTCACTAGAGGGATCCTGAAGGTCCCCAAGGTCCATGTCACCCTCCTGGTGTCACTAGAAGGTTCCTGAAGGTGCCCAAGGTCCATGTCTCCCACCCACTGTGACCAGGGGTGTCCCCAAGGTCCATGTCACCTTCCCGGTGTCACTAGAGGGTTCCTGAAGGTCCCCAAGGTCCATATCACCCACCCACTGTGACCAGGGGTGTCTCCAAGGTCCATGTCACCTTCCTGGTGTCACTAGAGGGATCCTGAAGGTCCCCAAGGTCCATGTCACCCTCCTGGTGTCACTAGAAGGTTCCTGAAGGTGCCCAAGGTCCATGTCTCCCACCCACTGTGACCAGGGGTGTCCCCAAGGTCCATGTCACCTTCCCGGTGTCACTAGAGGGTTCCTGAAGGTCCCCAAGGTCCATATCACCCACCCACTGTGACCAGGGGTGTCTCCAAGGTCCATGTCACCTTCCTGGTGTCACTAGAGGGATCCTGAAGGTCCCCAAGGTCCATGTCACCCTCCTGGTGTCACTAGAAGGTTCCTGAAGGTGCCCAAGGTCCATGTCTCCCACCCACTGTGACCAGGGGTGTCCCCAAGGTCCATGTCACCTTCCCGGTGTCACTAGAGGGTTCCTGAAGGTCCCCAAGGTCCATATCACCCACCCACTGTGACCAGGGGTGTCTCCAAGGTCCATGTCACCTTCCTGGTGTCACTAGAGGGATCCTGAAGGTCCCCAAGGTCCATGTCACCCTCCTGGTGTCACTAGAAGGTTCCTGAAGGTCCCCAAGGTCCTTGTCACCTTTCTGGTGACAGTAGACGGGTCCTGAGTGTCCCCAATGTCCACATCACCCTCCTGGTGTCACTAGAGGGTTCCTGAGAGTCCCTAAAGTCCATGTCACCCATCCACTGTGACCAGGGGTGTCCCCAAGGTCCATGTCACCTTCCTGGTGTCACTAGAGGGATCCTGAAGGTCCCCAAGGTCCATGTCACCCTCCTGGTGTCACTAGAGGGATCCTGAAGGTCCCCAAGGTCCATGTCACCCTCCTGGTGTCACTAGAGGGATCCTGAGGGTCCTCAACACCCACATCACCTTCCCAGTGTCACTAGAGAGATCCTAAAGGTCCCCAAGGTCCACATCTCCCACCCAGTATGACCAGGACGTCCCCAAGGTCCGTATCTCCCACCCGCCCTGGCCGGGTTGTCCCCGGTGGTGGGTGGTGGCACCCATGGGTGCCACCGGCGTTACCTGGGGGCTCTGCATCTCGTAGTCGGTGTGGGTGGGGGCCGCGGTCCCGTAGTAGCGGTTGCTGTAGCGGTAACTGCGGTTGTCGTTGGAAGAGCCGCTGGAGCCACCTGCCCGGGGGACAAGGAGGACATCAGCGGCGGTGGGGTGGGACGAAGATGTCCCCAAGGGGACGGGGTGATCCGGGGAGATGTCACCAAGGAGGAGATGGAGCTGGGAGGGCTGGGGTTGGGGAAGGGGATGGAGAAGTCCGGTGGGGTTTCAAGGAACGGTGGTGGCCCCAGGAGATGTCACCGATTGTGGAGGGACAGGGATGGGACAGGATGAGGTGTCGTGGTGGCCTGGGGAGCCACCACCCATCGGGAGATGGATCCCAGTGGGACAGGGATGGGAGAGAAATGGGTGTCGTGGTCTGAGGAGCCACCACCCATCAGGACATGGATCCTGGTGGGACAAGGACAGGGACGGGACAGAACTGGGTGTCATGGTGATTTGAGGAGCCACCACCCATCGGGACATGGATCCTGGTGGGACAGGGATGGGACAGAACTGGGAGTTGTGGTGGCCTGAGGAACCACCACCCATCAGGACACGGATCCTGGTGGGACAGGGATGGGACAGAAACGGGTGTCGTGGTGGCCTGGGGAGCCACCACCCATCAGGACACGGATCCTGGTGGGACAAGGACAGGGATGGGACAGGACCAAGAGGTTGTGGTGGGTCACCAGGCCACCACCCATCAGGACATGGATCCCGGTGGGACAGGGATGGGACAGGAGAAGACCAGTAGCTTGTGGTGACCTGAGGAGCCACCACCCATCAGGACATGGATCCTGGTGGGACAAGGACAGGGACGGGACAGAACTGGGTGTCATGGCGACCCGAGGAGCCACCACCCATCGGGAGATGGATCCTGGTGGGACAAGGATGGGACAGAACTGGGTGTCGTGGTGGCCTGAGGGACCACCACCCATCAGGACACGGATCCTGGTGGGACAAGGACAGGGATGGGACAGGACCAAGAGGTTGTGGTGGCCTGAGGAGCCACCACCCATCAGGACACGGATCCTGGTGGGACAGGGATGGGACAGAACTGGGAGTCGTGGTGACCTGAGAAGCCACCACCCATCAGGACAGGGATCCTCGTGGGACTGGGACAGGGATGGGACAGAACTGGGTGTCGTGGTGACCTGAGGAGCCACCACCCATCAGGAGATGGGTCCCGGTGGGACAAGGATGGGACAGAACTGGGTGTCATGGTGATTTGAGGAGCCACCACCCATCAGGACACGGATCCTGGTGGGACAAGGACAGGGATGGGACAGAACTGGGTGTCGTGGTGACCTGAGGAGCCACCACCCATCAGGAGATGGGTCCCGGTGGGACAAGGATGGGACAGAACTGGGTGTCATGGTGATTTGAGGAGCCACCACCCATCAGGACAGGGATCCTGGTGGGACAAGGACAGGGATGGGACAGAACTGGGTGTCGTGGTGACCTGAGGAGCCACCACCCATCAGGAGATGGGTCCCGGTGGGACAAGGATGGGACAGAACTGGGTGTCATGGTGATTTGAGGAGCCACCACCCATCAGGACAGGGATCCTGGTGGGACAAGGACAGGGATGGGACAGAACTGGGTGTCGTGGTGGCCTGAGGAGCCACCACCCATCAGGACATGGATCCTGGAGGGACAAAGACAGGGATGGGACAGGACCAAGAGGTTGTGGTGGCCTGAGGAGCCACCACCCATCAGGACACGGATCCCGGTGGGACAGGGATGGGACAGAACTGGGAGTTGTGGTGACCTGAGAAGCCACCACCCATCAGGACAGGGATCCTCGTGGGACTGGGACAGGGATGGGACAGAACTGGGTGTTGTGGTGACCTGAGGAGCCACCACCCATCAGGAGATGGGTCCCGGTGGGACAAGGATGGGACAGAACTGGGTGTCATGGTGATTTGAGGAGCCACCACCCATCAGGACAGGGATCCTGGTGGGACAAGGACAGGGATGGGACAGAACTGGGTGTCGTGGTGACCTGAGGAGCCACCACCCATCAGGAGATGGGTCCCGGTGGGACAAGGATGGGACAGAACTGGGTGTCATGGTGATTTGAGGAGCCACCACCCATCAGGACACGGATCCTGGTGGGACAAGGACAGGGATGGGACAGAACTGGGTGTCGTGGTGGCCTGAGGAGCCACCACCCATCAGGACATGGATCCTGGAGGGACAAAGACAGGGATGGGACAGGACCAAGAGGTTGTGGTGGCCTGAGGAGCCACCACCCATCAGGACACGGATCCCGGTGGGACAGGGATGGGACAGAACTGGGAGTTGTGGTGACCTGAGAAGCCACCACCCATCAGGACAGGGATCCTCGTGGGACTGGGACAGGGATGGGACAGAACTGGGTGTTGTGGTGACCTGAGGAGCCACCACCCATCAGGAGATGGGTCCCGGTGGGACAAGGATGGGACAGAACTGGGTGTCATGGTGATTTGAGGAGCCACCACCCATCAGGACACGGATCCTGGTGGGACAAGGACAGGGATGGGACAGAACTGGGTGTCGTGGTGACCTGAGGAGCCACCACCCATCAGGAGATGGGTCCCGGTGGGACAAGGATGGGACAGAACTGGGTGTCATGGTGATTTGAGGAGCCACCACCCATCAGGACAGGGATCCTGGTGGGACAAGGACAGGGATGGGACAGAACTGGGTGTCGTGGTGACCTGAGGAGCCACCACCCATCAGGAGATGGGTCCCGGTGGGACAAGGATGGGACAGAACTGGGTGTCATGGTGATTTGAGGAGCCACCACCCATCAGGACACGGATCCTGGTGGGACAAGGACAGGGATGGGACAGAACTGGGTGTCGTGGTGGCCTGAGGAGCCACCACCCATCAGGACATGGATCCTGGAGGGACAAAGACAGGGATGGGACAGGACCAAGAGGTTGTGGTGGCCTGAGGAGCCACCACCCATCAGGACACGGATCCCGGTGGGACAGGGATGGGACAGAACTGGGAGTTGTGGTGACCTGAGAAGCCACCACCCATCAGGACAGGGATCCTCGTGGGACTGGGACAGGGATGGGACAGAACTGGGTGTTGTGGTGACCTGAGGAGCCACCACCCATCAGGAGATGGGTCCCGGTGGGACAAGGATGGGACAGAACTGGGTGTCATGGTGATTTGAGGAGCCACCACCCATCAGGACAGGGATCCTGGTGGGACAAGGACAGGGATGGGACAGAACTGGGTGTCGTGGTGACCTGAGGAGCCACCACCCATCAGGAGATGGGTCCCGGTGGGACAAGGATGGGACAGAACTGGGTGTCATGGTGATTTGAGGAGCCACCACCCATCAGGACACGGATCCTGGTGGGACAAGGACAGGGATGGGACAGAACTGGGTGTCGTGGTGGCCTGAGGAGCCACCACCCATCAGGACATGGATCCTGGAGGGACAAAGACAGGGATGGGACAGGACCAAGAGGTTGTGGTGGCCTGAGGAGCCACCACCCATCAGGACACGGATCCCGGTGGGACAGGGATGGGACAGAACTGGGAGTTGTGGTGACCTGAGAAGCCACCACCCATCAGGACAGGGATCCTCGTGGGACTGGGACAGGGATGGGACAGAACTGGGTGTCGTGGTGGCCTGAGGAGCCACCACCCATCAGGACATGGATCCTGGAGGGACAAAGACAGGGATGGGACAGGACCAAGAGGTTGTGGTGGCCTGAGGAGCCACCACCCATCAGGACACGGATCCCGGTGGGACAGGGATGGGACAGAACTGGGAGTTGTGGTGACCTGAGAAGCCACCACCCATCAGGACAGGGATCCTCGTGGGACTGGGACAGGGATGGGACAGAACTGGGTGTTGTGGTGACCTGAGGAGCCACCACCCATCAGGAGATGGGTCCCGGTGGGACAAGGATGGGACAGAACTGGGTGTCATGGTGATTTGAGGAGCCACCACCCATCAGGACAGGGATCCTGGTGGGACAAGGACAGGGATGGGACAGAACTGGGTGTCGTGGTGACCTGAGGAGCCACCACCCATCAGGAGATGGGTCCCGGTGGGACAAGGATGGGACAGAACTGGGTGTCATGGTGATTTGAGGAGCCACCACCCATCAGGACACGGATCCTGGTGGGACAAGGACAGGGATGGGACAGAACTGGGTGTCGTGGTGGCCTGAGGAGCCACCACCCATCAGGACATGGATCCTGGAGGGACAAAGACAGGGATGGGACAGGACCAAGAGGTTGTGGTGGCCTGAGGAGCCACCACCCATCAGGACACGGATCCCGGTGGGACAGGGATGGGACAGAACTGGGAGTTGTGGTGACCTGAGAAGCCACCACCCATCAGGACAGGGATCCTCGTGGGACTGGGACAGGGATGGGACAGAACTGGGTGTTGTGGTGACCTGAGGAGCCACCACCCATCAGGAGATGGGTCCCGGTGGGACAAGGATGGGACAGAACTGGGTGTCATGGTGATTTGAGGAGCCACCACCCATCAGGACAGGGATCCTGGAGGGACAAAGACAGGGATGGGACAGGACCAAGAGGTTGTGGTGGGTCACCAGGCCACCACCCATCAGGACACGGATCCTGGTGGGACAGAGATGGGACAGAACTGGGAGTCGTGGTGGCCTGAGGAGCCACCACCCATCACGACATGGATCCTGGTGGGACAGCGATGGATCTGGGACACAACCAAACCCCACGGTCCCATTTTGGCCCCACCACGATGACCCAGCTCTCCCAAACCCATCACCCAGAACCCCGGGAGGTGGGTGGGTGTCCCTACCCGAACTGGAGATGGAACTGGTGGTACTGGTGCTGTGACTATGCTCCATGGCGGGACTGGTGGAAGTGCTGTTACTGGTGTTGGTGCCTTCGTCGTTGGTTTTTTTGAAGAAATTGTGTTGGAGAGCGTAGAAGGGGGTGATGCGACTTCGGGGTTCGTAATCCAACATCCGTAAGACTAAATCCTTGAATTTTAAGTAGTCCGAAGGGGCGTGGCCTTGCTCCCCCGCCCGACGGCCCCCCGGCCCGCCGCTCTCCACCCCCAGCACCTCGTGGAGTCGTCGCGTTCCCGGCACCTTGTATTCCTGCGAGAAATTGGGATGGGGGGGGGGGGGGGGGGGGGGGCGGGACGACACCCACCGGTGAGGACGTTGGGTGGGTGTCGGGGACGGGGGGGTGTTGTTGGGAAGCGGGGAGGTGGGTTTGGGGGGAACCGAGGGGGTTTGGGGGGGTCCTTGGGGGTCATGGAGGGTGGGGGAAGGAGGTTTGGGGGGTCCTGGGTGGATCTCATGGGTTTGGGGGGGGCATTGGGGGGGCGATCCGACTTTTTGGGGGGTCTTGGGGGGAGATCTGGTGATTTAGGGGGGTCCCTGGGGGGAGATCTGACAATTTGGCGGGGTCCTGGGGGGATCTCATGGGTTTGGGGGAGGTCCCTGGGGGGATATCTGACTTTTTGGGGGGTCCTTGGGGGAGATCTGAGAGTTTGGGGGGTCCCTGGGGGGGAGATCTGACAGTTTGGGGGGGTCCTGGGGGGATCTCATGGGTTTGGGGGAGGTCCCTGGGGGGATATCTGACTTTTTGGGGGGTCCTGGGGGGAGATCTGGTGGTTTGGGGGGGTCCTTGGGGGTTCTGGGAGGGGGGAAAGGAGGTTTGGGGGTACCTGGGGGGAGATCTGAGGGGTTTGGGGGGTCCTGGGTGGGTCTCATGGGTTTGGGGGGGGTCCCTGGGGGGCCATCTGACTTTTTGGGGGGTCTTGGGGGGGTCCTTGGGGGTTCTGGGTGGGAAAGGAGGTTTGGGGGGTACCTGGGGGGGAGATCTGAAAGTTTGGGGGGGTCCTGGGTGGATCTCATGGGTTTGGGGGGGTCCTTGGGGGGAGATCTGAGAGTTTGGGGGGGTCCTAAGGGAGATCTGAGGGGTTTGGGGGGTCCCTAAGGTGGGTCTGAGGGGTTTGGGGGGTCCTGGGGGGAGATCTGGTGGTTTGGGGGATCCTGGGGGGAGTCCCTGAAAGTTTGGGGGGTCCTGGGGGAGATCTGAGAGTTTGGGGGGGTCCCTAAGGGGGGGTCCTTGGGGGAGATCTGAGAGTTTGGGGGGGTCCTGGGGGGAGATCCAAGGGGTTTGGGGGGTCCTGGGGGGGGTCTGAGGGGTTTGGGGGTCTCTAGGGCACGGGAAGGGGGTTTGGGTGGGCTCCTTGGAGGCTTTGATGGGATACTGGGCCATACTGGGAAGCACTGGGATGTGCTTCAGAGGCATTGGGACATACCGGGAGGCACCGAGGAGCAACTGAGGGGATCCTGGGAGGTTCTGAAGATCTACTGGGCCATACTGGGAGACCCCAAAGAGCTACCGGGCCATACTGGGAGGTCCTAAAGGGCTACTGGTCTATACTGGGAGGTCCTAAAGAGCTACCGGGTTATACTGGGATACAATTCAGAGGCACTGACACATCCTGAGAGGCACCAAGGAGGAACTGAGTAGCTCCTGGGAGGTTCTGAAGGGCTACTGGTCCATACTGGGAAGTGCTGAAGGGCTACTGGTCCATACTGGGAGACTCTGAAAGATTACTGGTATATACTGGGATACAATTTAAAACCACTGAGACATAGCAGGAAGCACCTAAGACCAACTAAGTAGTTCTTGGGAGGTTCTGAAGATCTACCGGGCTACACTGGGAGGCCCCAAAGAGCTACTGGGCCATACTGGGAGGTCCTGAAGGGCTACTGGGCTATACTGGGAGGTCCTGAAGGGCTACTGGGCCATATTGGGAGGCCCTGAAAGGCTACTGGGTCATACTGGGATACAATTCAGAGCCACTGGCACATCCTGGGAGGGACCTAGGACCAACTGCGTGGATCCTGGGAGGTCCTGAAGACCTGCTGGGCTACACTGGGATGCCCCAAAGAGCTACTGGGCCATACTGGGAGGCCCTGAAAGGCTACTGGGTCATACTGGGATACAATTCAGAGCCACTGGCACATCCTGGGAGGGACCGAGGGCCAACTGCGTGGATCCTGGGAGGTCCTGAAGATCTCCTGGTCCACACCGGGAGGTGCCAAAGACCTTACTGGTCCATACTGGGAAGGTCCCGCTCACCTTCTTGCTCTCCTTGTTTCTCTTGAGGGCCCACCCCCCTTCCGGAAGCTTCTCGAAGTATTTTCGGGCTTTGGGAGCCTGTTCCAGCATGTGGGGGGGGGGCAGCCCCAGCACCTCCACGATCCGGTTCATCTGGTCGGCCTGGGGACAGGGAGGAGACACGGTGGGGGGGACACACACGACATGACGTCACTGTTGTCACCCTTGAGGTCACCGTCGTCCCTGAGGTCACCCCCGGCCCACCAGCAATGGCCGGGATGTCCCCAAGACCCCCCCCCCATCAAGTACTCAGGGAATGGGGGAAGAGGAAAGGGGATGTGGCAGCCTTGGTGTCACCGCCGTCTTTCGTCAACGTGGCTTGGGGACACCGAGGATGTCCCCAAGGTCACCCTGACCTTGGCGTGACATCATTACGGTCCCCAAGGCCACCCCAGCGCCGCCCAAGGATGTCCCCGAGCCCACCCTGACCCTGTTGGGGACATCTCCAGGGTCCCCAAGGCCACCCTGACCCTCTCAGGGATGTCCCCAAGACCACCCTGGCCCTGTTGGGAATGTCCCCAGGGTCCCCAAGGCCACCTTGACCATGTCAGGGATGTCCCCAAGGCCACCCTGACCCTGTTGGGGACATCTCCAGGGTCCCCAAGACCACCTTGACCCTGTTGGGGACATTTCTGAGGTCCCCAAGGACACCTTGACCCTGTTGGGGACATCTCTGGGGTCCCCAAGGCCACCTTTGACCCCATCAGAGATGTCCCCAAGGCCACCCTGACCCTGTTGGGGACATCTCCAGGGTCCCCAAGGCCACCCTGGCCCTGTTGGGAATGTCCCCAGGGTCCCCAAGGCCACCTTGACCATGTCAGGGATGTCCCCAAGGCCACCCTGACCCTGTTGGGGACATCTCCAGGGTCCCCAAGACCACCTTGACCCTGTTGGGGACATTTCTGAGGTCCCCAAGGACACCTTGACCCTGTTGGGGACATCTCTGGGGTCCCCAAGGCCACCTTTGACCCCATCAGAGATGTCCCCAAGGCCACCCTGACCCTGTTGGGGACATCTCCAGGGTCCCCAAGGCCACCCTGGCCCTGTTGGGAATGTCCCCAGGGTCCCCAAGGCCACCTTGACCATGTCAGGGATGTCCCCAAGGCCACCCTGACCCTGTTGGGGACATCTCCAGGGTCCCCAAGACCACCTTGACCCTGTTGGGGACATTTCTGAGGTCCCCAAGGACACCTTGACCCTGTTGGGGACATCTCTGGGGTCCCCAAGGCCACCTTTGACCCCATCAGAGATGTCCCCAAGGCCACCCTGACCCTGTTGGGGACATCTCCAGGGTCCCCAAGGCCACCCTGGCCCTGTTGGGAATGTCCCCAGGGTCCCCAAGGCCACCTTGACCATGTCAGGGATGTCCCCAAGGCCACCCTGACCCTGTTGGGGACATCTCTGGGGTCCCCAAGGCCACCTTGACCCTGTTGGGGACATTTCTGAGGTCCCCAAGGACACCTTGACCCTGTTGGGGACATCTCTGGGGTCCCCAAGGCCACCTTTGACCCCATCAGAGATGTCCCCAAGGCCACCCTGACCCTGTTGGGGACATCTCTGGGGTCCCCGAGCCCACCCTGACCCTGTTGGGGACATCTCCGGGGTCCCCAAGGCCACCTCAGTCCTGCCCAGGACATCCTTGGTGTCCCCAAGGCCACCCTGACCCTCTCAGGGACTTTTTCGGGGCCCCCAAGGCCACCCCGACCCTGTCAGGGATGTCCCCAAAGTCCCCTCCTGCCTCCCCCAGTGAAGCCCCGCCCACTCCAAGCCCCGCCCACAAGCCACGAGGCCCCACCCCTTGCCCAAACCCCACCCCTTCCCCACAAGGCCCCGCCTTCCCTGACATAAACCACACCCACCCCAGCTCCACCTCCAGCCCCCAACCCTGCCCCGCCTGACCCCGCCTCCCCTGCCCAAGCCCCGCCTCCTTTCTCCCAGGAGACCACGCCCCCTTTGCCCAGGAAGCCCCGCCCACCCCATTGGAAACAGAGGGAACCTCTGCCAGGTGCGGCCCCGCCCCCTCCCTCAAGCCCCGCCCACCGGATTCAGTTTCCCCAGCATACGCCCCACCAAGGTCCCCCTCCCGAGCCCCACCCTCACCCCCAGGCCCCGCCCCTCGCCCCCAGACCCCGCCCACTGCCTCCACAAACCACGCCCCTTCTCCTCAAGCCCCGCCCACCACATTAACACCACATTAGCAGGTTTCCCCAGCATACACCCCCCTAGGTCCCCCCTCCCGAGCCCCCGCCCCTCACCCCCAGGCCCCGCCCCTCGCCCCCAGACCCCGCCCACTCCCCCACAGGCCCCGCCCCTTCCCCTCAAGCCCCGCCCACCACATTAACACCACTGTAGCAGGTTTCCCCAGCATACACCCCCCTAGGTCCCCCCCTCCAAAGCCCCCGCCCCTCACCCCCAGGCCCCACCCCTCGCCCCAGGCCCCGCCCACTCCCCCAACGGCCCCGCCCCTTCCCCCAAGCCCCGCCCACCTCATTAACACCACTGTAGCAGGTTTCCCCAGCATACACCCCCCCCCAGGTCCCCCCTCCCAAGCCCCCGCCCCTCACCCCAGGCCCAACCCCTCGCCCCCAGGCCCCGCCCCTTCCCCCAAGCCCCGCCCACCTCATTAGCGCCGCTGAAGAGGGGCTCCCCGGTGTGCATCTCCACCAGGATGCAGCCCAGGGACCACATGTCGATGGCCAGGTCGTAGGGGAGCCCCAGCAGCACCTCGGGGGAACGGTAGAACCGGCTCTGGATGTACTGGTAGATCTGGGAGGGGGCGGGGCGTCAGGTGGGGACACGCCCAGGGGGCGGGGACATGCCCAGGGGGTGGGGCTTAGCCCCAAAGGGGGTGGGCGAGGCCCTTTGGGAGATAGGAGGGGGGGTGTGTGCCTTTAAAAAGGGATGGGGGGATTGCCCAGGGGGTGGGGCTATGCCTAGGGGTGGGGCTAAGGCTAAAGGGCGGGGCCTGGTCTGGAAGGGGTGGGGCTAAGTCCTAAAAAGGGAGGGGAGAGGCCCTTTGGGAGATGAGGCGTGTGTGTGCCTTTAAAAAGGGACGGGGGATTGCCAAAGGGGCGGGGCTACGCCTAAGGGGCGGGGCTACACCTAAGGGGCGGGGCTAAGGACGCCCCCCGAGGCCAGAAGAACATTGGGGCAGGGTGAGCTGGAGGGGGTGGAGCTACAGGCAGGGGGTGGGGTCAGGTCCCAGGGGCGGGGCTTAGAGCACCCTGGTCTCAAATAGGGGAGGGGGCGGGTCTTCCCGGCCGAGGAGGCGCAGCCAAGGCAAAGGGGTGTGCCCTGGTCTGGGGGCGTGGCTTACTCTTTACAGGGGGCGGGGCTAAATGCTCTATAGGCCTAAACTTGCTGTGGGCGGGACTTGGCATCCTGGGGGCGGGTCTTCCCACCCCAGGAGGCGGAGCCAAACCAGGGGGTGTGTCCTCCTGGTCTGGGGGCGTGGCTTACTCTTTACAGGGGGCGGGCCTAAACTTGCTGTGGGCGGGACTTGGCATCCTCGGGGCGGGTCTTCCCAGCCCAGGAGGTGGACCCAAGGCAGGGGGTGTGTCCTTCTGGCCTGGGGGCAGGGCTTATACCTTTGGGGCGGGGCTTAATGCTCCATAGTCCTAAAATTGTTGGGGGCGGGACTCAGCACCCCAGGGGCGGGTCCTCCCAGCCGAGAAGGCAGAGCCAAGCCAGGGGGTGTGTCCTCCTGGTCTGGGGCGTGGCTTACTCCATTGGGGGCGGGACTTAACACTCCATAGCCCCAAACTTGCCAATGATGGGACTCAGCACCCCATGGGCGTGTCTTCCCAGCCCAGGAGGCGGAGCCAAGCCAGAGGGGTGTGTCCTTCTGGCCTGGGGGCGGGGCTTATTCCATCAGGGGGCAGGGCTAAATGCCTCATAGCCCTAAACTTGCCAATGACAGGACTCAGCATTGGGTGGGCGGGTCTTCCCAGCCCAGAAGGCGGAGCCAAGCCAAAGGGGTGTGTCTTTCTGGCTTGGGGGCGGGGCTTACACCTTTGGGGCGGCACTTAATGCTCCATAATCCTAAAATTCTTGGGGGCGGGACTCAGCATCCCAGGGGTGGGTCTTCCCAGCCCAGAGGGCGGAGCCAAGACAAAGGGGTGTGTTCTCCTGACTTGGGGGCAGGGCTTACTCCATCAGGGGGCGGGTCTTCCCAGCCCAGAGGGTGGAGCCAAGGCAGGGGGTGTGTCCTCCTGGCTTGGGGCAGGGCTTACACCTTAGGGGCGGGGCTTAATGCACCACAATCCTAAACTTGTCGGGGGCGGAGCCAAGACAAAGGGGCGTGTCCTCCTGGTCTGGGGGCGGGACTTACTCCACCAGGGGGCGGGGCTTAAGGCTCCATATCCCCCAACTTGCCGAGGGGAAGACTCAGCACCCCGGGGGCGGGTCTTCCCGGCCCAGGAGGCGGAGCCTGAGCGGCGTGGGCGTGCCCACCGTCAGCTCCACCCCCCTCCTCCCACTTGCCGGCAAACTCACCCTCTGCCCGAGCTGGCAGGAGCTGCCGAAGTCGACGATTTTGACGGCGGAGCGTTTGGGGTTGCAGAGGAGGATGTTCTCGGGTTTGAGGTCGCAGTGGATGATGCTGAGCTCGGGGGTGGCGAGGAAGAGGAGGGCGGCGCAGAGCTGCTGGGCGAATTTGCGGGTGAGGTTGAGGGAGACGCCGCGGAAATTGGTGTTGCGGAGGAGGTCGTAGAGGTTGTAGGAGAGGAGCTCGAAAGCCAGGCAGAGGTGGTTGCGGAACATGAAGTGACGCTTGAGGTGGACTGTCGGCACGGCGAGAAAAACGGGGTGGGGGGGGGCGGTTAGGGGGCGCATTTTGCATCAGGACCCCTCGTCAAGGAGGAGGAGGAAAATGGGGATGTTTTTCTGCCCCATAGATATAGGGCGGGGATGGTGGGAAGGGGATCTGTCCCCCCCACAAGGACATCTCGTTGCTTCCTTCCTCCCGTAATTTCCCCGTAAGGTTTGCCCACCAAATTATTGCCCCCCGTCGAAATCTGGTGGTCGATCGGTAGATCAAATTGTTTCCCTGCCCCATAGATATGGGTCCAAGGTGGGATCTGGCCTCTCCCTGCCCCACAACTGCCCCCCAACAACAAGATCTGCCCCACAACTGCCCCCAAACCCCTGCCCCAGGTTATATTTGTCCCCTTCCCTGCCCCACAACTGCTCCCACCCACCCCCCAGCAAGATCTGCCCCACAACTGCCCCCATATCCCTGCCCCATGGCGAGATCTGACTTTTCTCCTGCCCCATGGATGCAGCCCACGGTGAGATCTGCCCCCCCACAATGAAATCCTGGTGCTCCCTGCCCCACAACTGCTCCCCCCAACAAGATCTGCCCCCAGATCCCTGCTCTATGGGGAGAGCTGGCTGTTCTTCTGCCCCACAGATATGGGTCACGATGGGATCTGTCCCCCCCAAAAGAGAAATCTTAGTCCTTTTTGCCCCACAACTGCCCCACAACAACAAGATCTGCCCCATAGCTGCCCCCAAATCCCTGCCCCATGCCAAGATCCGACCTTATTCCTGCCCCATAACTGCCCCCCAGCAACAAAATCCACCCAACTGCCCCCAAATCCCTGCCCCATGGCGAGATCCGACCTTATTCGTGCCCCATAACTGCCCCCCCGAAAACAAAATCTACCCAACTGCCCCCAAATCCCTGCCCCACGGCGAGATCCGACCTCATTCCTGACCCATAACTGCCCCCCCGAAAACAAAATCTACCCAACTGCCCCCAAATCCCTGCCCCACGGCGAGATCCGACCTCATTCCTGACCCATAACTGCCCCCCCAGCAACAAAATCCACCCAACTGCCCCCAAATCCCTGCCCCACGGCAACATCCGACCTTCTCCCTGCCCCACAACTGCCCCCCCAGCAACAAAATCCACCCAACTGCCCCCAAATCCCTGCCCCACGGTGAGATCCGACCTTCTCCCTGCCCCAGAACTGCCCCCCCGAAAACAAAATCCACCCAACTGCCCCCAAATCCCTGCCCCACAGTGAGATCTGGCCTCCCTGCCCCACAACTGCCCCCCCAACTACAAAATCCACCCAACTGCCCCCAAATCCCTGCCCCACGGCAACATCCGACCTTATTTGTGCCCCGTAACTGCCCCCCAACAACAAAATCCACCCAACTGCCCCCAAATCCCTGCCCCACGGCGACATCCAACCTTATTTGTGCCCCATAACTGCCCCCCAACTACAAAATCTGCCCCACAACTGCCCCCAAATCCCTGCCCCATGGCGAGATCCGACCTTCTCCCTACCCCACAACTGCCCCCCCCAGCAACAAAATCCATCCAACTGCCCCCAAATCCCTGCCCCACGGTGAGATCCGACCTTCTCCCTGCCCCAGAACTGCCCCCCCGAAAACAAAATCCACCCAGCTGCCCCCAAATCCCTGCCCCACAGTGAGATCTGGCCTCCCTGCCCCACAACTGCCCCCCCAACTACAAAATCCACCCAACTGCCCCCAAATCCCTGCCCCACGGCAACATCCGACCTTATTTGTGCCCCATAACTGCCCCCCAACAACAAAATCCACCCAACTGCCCCCAAATCCCTGCCCCACGGCGACATCCAACCTTATTTGTGCCCCATAACTGCCCCCCAACTACAAAATCTGCCCCACAACTGCCCCCAAATCCCTGCCCCATGGCGAGATCCGACCTTCTCCCTACCCCACAACTGCCCCTGAAGAACAAAATCCATCCAACTGCCCCCAAATCCCTGCCCCACGGCGAGATCTGACCTTCTCCCTGCCCCAGAACTGCCCCCCAAGAACAAAATCCATCCAACTGCCCCCAAATCCCTGCCCCACGGCAACATCCGACCTTATTCATGCCCCACAACTGCCCCCCAAGAACAAAATCCACCCAAATGCCCCCAAATCCCTGCCCCACGGTGAGATCTGACCTCCCTGCTCCACAACTGCCCCCCAACTACAAAATCCACCCAACTGCCCCCAAATCCCTGCCCCATGGCGACATCCAACCTTATTTGTGCCCCATAACTGCCCCCCACAACAAAATCCGCCCCACAACTGCCCCCAAATCCCTGCCCCACAGCGGGATCTGACCTTATTCGTGCCCCGTAACTGCCCCCCAACTACAAAATCTGCCCCACAACTGCCCCCAAATCCCTGCCCCACGGCGAGATCCGACCTCCTCCCTGCCCCACAACTCCCCCCCCAACAACAAAACCTGCCCCACACCCCTCGAATCCCCCCTAGAGACACCCCCACCCCCTCTTACACCCCCCCAAATCCACACCAAACCCCCTCCCAAGGGGCTCCGGCGTCCCCCCCCGCTCCCCAAATCCCGGGGCAGGGAGCGAGCGCCGTGGGGTGAGCCCCCCAAGTGTGCCCCCCCCCGCAGCTCTGCCCCACTGACCGATGTAATATTTCATCTCGGTGTGATGTTGGTTCATCAGCTGAAGGAGCCGGAGTTCGATTTGCGCCTGGTTGAGAAACGCTTTCTTGTTTTTGATGATTTTAATGGCCACCCACTCCTGCGCTTGGTGGTCGTACGCCTTCACCACCTGGGGAAAATTGGGGTTGGGGGGGGGGATAATGGGGGGAGATGGGTGTTAGGGGGGGGCACGGGGACCCCAAGAATGAGGGGGGACCCCAAAAATGAGGGGGGGACCCCCAAGAATGAGGGAGGAGCTGGGGGGAGCCCAAGAGGTTGGAGGGAGCGAAGGGATGGACCTGGAGGGAGTTGAGGGTTTCGGGGTGCAGTGGGGACACTCTGGTGACAAGGTGGGGACCCCCAGGACTGGCAGGGGGACCCCAAAAATGCTGAGAGGACCCCAAAAATGCTGGGGGGACCCCAGGAGTGCTGGGGGGATCCCCAAGAATGGGGAGGGGGATCCCCAAGAATGGGGGGACGGACACAAGAGGTTGGGGGGAGCAAAGGGATGGACCTGGAGGGAGTTGAGGGTTTCGGGGTGCAGTGGGGACACTCTGGTGACAGGGTGGGGACCCCCAGGACTGGCAGGGGGACCCCAAAAATGCTGAGAGGACCCCAAAAATGCTGGGGGGACCCCAGGAGTGCTGGGGGGATCCCCAAGAATGGGGGGACGGACACAAGAGGTTGGGGGGAGCGAAGGGATGGACCTGGAGGGAGTTGAGGGTTTCGGGGTGCAGTGGGGACACTCTGGTGACAAGGTGGGGACCCCCAGGACTGGCAGGGGGACCCCAAAAATGCTGAGAGGACCCCAAAAATGCTGGGGGGACCCCAGGAGTGCTGGGGGGATCCCCAAGATTGGGGAGGGGGATCCCCAAGAATGGGGGGACGGACACAAGAGGCCGGGGGGAGCGAAGGGATGGACCTGGAGGGAGTTGAGGGTTTCGGGGTGCAGTGGGGACACTCTGGTGACAAGGTGGGGACCCCCAGGACTGGCAGGGGGACCCCAAAAATGCTGAGAGGACCCCAAAAATGCTGGGGGGACCCCAGGAGTGCTGGGGGGATCCCCAAGAATGGGGAGGGGGATCCCCAAGAATGGGGGGACGGACACAAGAGGTTGGGGGGAGCAAAGGGATGGACCTGGAGGGAGTTGAGGGTTTCGGGGTGCAGTGGGGACACTCTGGTGACAGGGTGGGGACCCCCAGGACTGGCAGGGGGACCCCAAAAATGCTGAGAGGACCCCAAAAATGCTGGGGGGACCCCAGGAGTGCTGGGGGGATCCCCAAGAATGGGGGGACGGACACAAGAGGTTGGGGGGAGCGAAGGGATGGACCTGGAGGGAGTTGAGGGTTTCGGGGTGCAGTGGGGACACTCTGGTGACAAGGTGGGGACCCCCAGGACTGGCAGGGGGACCCCAAAAATGCTGAGAGGACCCCAAAAATGCTGGGGGGACCCCAGGAGTGCTGGGGGGATCCCCAAGAATGGGGAGGGGGATCCCCAAGAATGGGGGGACGGACACAAGAGGTTGGGGGGAGCAAAGGGATGGACCTGGAGGGAGTTGAGGGTTTCGGGGTGCAGTGGGGACACTCTGGTGACAGGGTGGGGACCCCCAGGACTGGCAGGGGGACCCCAAAAATGCTGAGAGGACCCCAAAAATGCTGGGGGGACCCCAGGAGTGCTGGGGGGATCCCCAAGAATGGGGGGACGGACACAAGAGGTTGGGGGGAGCGAAGGGATGGACCTGGAGGGAGTTGAGGGTTTCGGGGTGCAGTGGGGACACTCTGGTGACAAGGTGGGGACCCCCAGGACTGGCAGGGGGACCCCAAAAATGCTGAGAGGACCCCAAAAATGCTGGGGGGACCCCAGGAGTGCTGGGGGGATCCCCAAGATTGGGGAGGGGGATCCCCAAGAATGGGGGGACGGACACAAGAGGCCGGGGGGAGCGAAGGGATGGACCTGGAGGGAGTTGAGGGTTTCGGGGTGCAGTGGGGACACTCTGGTGACAAGGTGGGGACCCCCAGGACTGGCAGGGGGACCCCAAAAATGCTGAGAGGACCCCAAAAATGCTGGGGGGACCCCAGGAGTGCTGGGGGGATCCCCAAGAATGGGGAGGGGGATCCCCAAGAATGGGGGGACGGACACAAGAGGTTGGGGGGAGCAAATGGATGGACCTGGAGGGAGTTGAGGGTTTCGGGGTGCAGTGGGGACACTCTGGTGACAGGGTGGGGACCCCCAGGACTGGCAGGGGGACCCCAAAAATGATGGGGGGACCCAAAAATGCTGGGGGGACCCCAGGAGTGCTGGGGGGATCCCCAAGAATGGGGGGACGGACACAAGAGGTTGGGGGGAGCGAAGGGATGGACCTGGAGGGAGTTGAGGGTTTTGGGGTGCAGTGGGGACACCCTGGTGACAAGGTGGGGACCCCCAGGACTGGCAGGGGGACCCCAGAAATGATGAGGGGACCCCAAAAATGCTGGGGGGATCCCCAAGAATGGGGAGGGGGATCCCCAAGAATGGAGGAGTGAGATAAAAAAAGGGCTGGGGGGGAGCCAAGAGGTTGGGGGGACCCCAGAGATGAACCTGGAGGGAGATGGAGAAGTGGGGGTGCAGTGGGGACACCCTGGTGACAACGTGGGGACCCTGACGTGACCCCGAGGGGTCCCCGGGATTGTCAGGGGGACCCCAAAAATGCTGTGGGGACCTCAGGGGGACCCCAAAGATGCTGCAGGCACTCCAAAGACACTGGGGGGACCCCAAGGATGAACCTGAAGGGAGATGGAGGAGTCAGGGTGCAGTGGTGACACCTTGGTGACAATGTGGGGACCCGATGTGACCCCAAGGGCTCCCCAGTTTTGTCAGGGGGACCCCAAAAATGCTGTGGGGACCCCAGGGTGATCCCAAAAATGGTGAGGGGACCCCAGGAATGGCGCAGGGGGGACCCCAAAGATGCTGTGAGGACCCCAGGGATTAACCCGGAGAAAAACAGACTATCAGGGGCGCAGCGGTGACACCTCGGTGACAACACGGGGACCCTGAGGGGATCTTAGGACTGTTGGGGGGACCCCAAAATGCTGAGGGGACCCCAGGAACGGCGGGGGGACCCCAAAGATGCCGTGGGGACCCCAGGAATGGTGAGGGAACGGCAGGGATGAACCTGGAGGGATGAACCTGGAGGGAGACAGAGGACTGGGGGTGCAATGAGGAAAATGTGGGGACCCCAACGTGACCCCAAGGGGTCCCTGGGATTGTCGGGGGACCCCAAAAATGCTGTGGGGACCCCAGGAACAACGGGGGGACCCCAGGAATGCTGTGGGGACCCCAAAGATGCCGTGGGGACCCCAGGAATGAACCTGGAGGGAGACGGAGGACTGGGGGTGAAGTGAGGACACCCTGGTGACAACGTGGGGACCCCGACGTGACCCCGAGGGGTCCCCAGGATTGTCAGGGGGACCCCAAAAATGCTGTGGGGACCCCAGGGTGATCCCAAAGATGGCGAGGGGTCCCCAGGATTGTCAGCGGGACCCCAAAAATGCTGTGGGGACCCCAGGGTGATCCCAAAACTGCTGTGAGGACCCCAGGCATTAACCGGGAGGAAAACAGACAATTGGTGGTGCAGCGGTGACACCTCGGTGACAACACGGGGACCCCAAAATTCCTCCCCCCCCCGCCAAGGCCCCCCCACCTGGCCGAAGGAACCCTTGCCGATGAGGGAGTCGATCTCGTAACGATCGAGCCAGCGCTCGCCGCTGCGGACGATGTAATCGTGGTTGTCGTCGTCGTAACCCTCGTTCCAGAGGCGCCGTTCTTTTTTAGTGCCGGCGTCTTCGGGGGGGCCCTGCTGCGCCCGACGCTTCTTTTTGGCGTAATAAACCTGGGGAGGGGGACGTTAGAAAAATGGGGGGGGGACATTGAGCCCCCCCACCCCGCTTTTGGGTGCGCGAGCGCCCCGTTCTGACCTCATTGATGTGTTTGTAGGTTTTGATGAGGTCGACGGAGAGTTTGCGGAGGGGAGCGTTGCCGGCGTCGCGGAAATTCAAAGGGATGCGCCGTTGGAGGAGGTTTAGTTCCGGAAGGATCTGGAAGAGAGGGGGGGGCACAGGGAGTTTTGGGGGGGACACAGGGGTCAGTGGAGAAGCACTGACCCCCCCCAGTATGAGTTGAGAGGGTTGGGAGGGGGTTTGGAGGGGGCTGGGGGGGTTACTGGGAGTACTGGTGGGTTTTTGAGGGGGGACTGGGGTGAACACCGGGGCCTGGTGGGCTCCAGGGGGGGGAATTGGGGGTCCCAGTGGGCTCCGAGCAGGGCACTGGGGTGAACTGGGGGGCCTAGTGGGCTTTGGGGGGGGGAATTGGGGTGAACTGGGGGTCCTGGTGGGCTTTGAGGGGGGAATTGGGGTGAACTGGGGGTCCTGGTGGGCTCCAGGGGGGGGAATTGGTGGTCCCAGTGGGCTCAGAGCAGGGCACTGGGGTGAACTGGGGGGCCTAGTGGACTTTGGGGGGGGGAATTGGGGTGAACTGGGGGTCCTGGTGGGCTCCAGGGGGGGAATTGGGGGTCCCAGTGGGCTCAGAGCAGGGCACTGGGGTGAACTGGGGGGCCTAGTGGGCTTTGGGGGGGGGAATTGGGGTGAACTGGGGGTCCTGGTGGGCTTTGAGGGGGGAATTGGGGTGAACTGGGGGTCCTGGTGGGCTCCAGGGGGGGGAATTGGTGGTCCCAGTGGGCTCAGAGCAGGGCACTGGGGTGAACTGGGGGGCCTAGTGGGCTTTGGGGGGGGGAATTGGGGTGAACTGGGGGTCCTGGTGGGCTCCAGGGGGGGAATTGGGGGTCCCAGTGGGCTCAGAGCAGGGCACTGGGGTGAACTGGGGGGCCTAGTGGGCTTTGGGGGGGGGAATTGGGGTGAACTGGGGGTCCTGGTGGGCTTTGAGGGGGGAATTGGGGTGAACTGGGGGTCCTGGTGGGCTTTGGGGGGGGAATTGGGGGTCCCAGTGGGCTCAGAGCAGGGCACTGGGGTGAACTGGGGGGCCTAGTGGGCTTTGGGGGGGGGAATTGGGGTGAACTGGGGGTCCTGGTGGGCTTTGGGGGGGGAATTGGGGGTCCCAGTGGGCTCAGAGCAGGGCACTGGGGTGAACTGGGGGGCCTAGTGGGCTTTGGGGGGGGAACTGGGGTGAACTGGGGGTCCTGGTGGGCTTTGAGGGGGGAATTGGGGTGAACTGGGGGTCCTGGTGGGCTCCAGGGGGGGAATTAGGGGTCCCAGTGGGCTCAGAGCAGGGCACTGGGGTAAACTGGGGGGCCTGGTGGGCTTTGGGGGGCGAACTGGAGTGAACTGGGGGGCCTGGTGGGCTTTGGGGGGGGAAATGGGGGTCCCAGTGGGCTCAGAGCAGGGCACTGGGGTAAACTGGGGGGCCTGGTGGGCTTCGGGAGGGGAATTGGGGTGAACTGGGGGTCCTGGTGGGCTCCAGGGGGGGAATTGGGGGTTCCAGTGGGCTCTGTGGGGGGGACTGGGGTGAACTGGGGGCCCTGGTGGGCTCTGGGGGGGCACAAATTGAGGTGAACTGGGGGCTCCTGGTGGGCTCCGGGGGGGGGAATTGGGGTGAACTGGGGGTCCTGGTGGGCTTTGGAAGGGGAATTGGGGGTCCCAGTGGGCTCTGTTGGGGCAACTGGGGTGAACTGGGGGTCCCACTGGGCTCAGAGCAGGGCACTGGGGTGAACTGGTGGGCCTGGTGGGCTTTGGGGGGGGGAATTGGGGTGAACTGGGGGTCCTGGTGGGCTTTGAGGGGGGAATTGGGGTGAACTGGGGGTCCTGGTGGGCTTTGGGGGGGGAATTGGGGGTCCCAGTGGGCTCAGAGCAGGGCACTGGGGTGAACTGGGGGGCCTAGTGGGCTTTGGGGGGGGGAATTGGGGTGAACTGGGGGTCCTGGTGGGCTTTGGGGGGGGAATTGGGGGTCCCAGTGGGCTCAGAGCAGGGCACTGGGGTGAACTGGGGGGCCTAGTGGGCTTTGGGGGGGGAACTGGGGTGAACTGGGGGTCCTGGTGGGCTTTGAGGGGGGAATTGGGGTGAACTGGGGGTCCTGGTGGGCTCCAGGGGGGGAATTAGGGGTCCCAGTGGGCTCAGAGCAGGGCACTGGGGTAAACTGGGGGGCCTGGTGGGCTTTGGGGGGCGAACTGGAGTGAACTGGGGGGCCTGGTGGGCTTTGGGGGGGGAAATGGGGGTCCCAGTGGGCTCAGAGCAGGGCACTGGGGTAAACTGGGGGGCCTGGTGGGCTTCGGGGGGGGAATTGGGGTGAACTGGGGGTCCTGGAGGGCTCCAGGGGGGGAATTGGGGGTCCCAGTGGGCTCAGAGCAGGGCACTGGGGTGAACTGGGGGGCCTGGTGGGCTTTGGGGGGGGAATTGGGGTGAACTGGGGGTCCTGGTGGGCTTTGGGGGGGGAAATGGGGGTCCCAGTGGGCTCAGAGCAGGGCACTGGGGTGAACTGGGGGTCCTGGTGGGCTTTGAGGGGGGAATTGGGGTGAACTGGGGGTCCTGGTGGGCTTTGGGGGGGGAATTGGGGGTCCCAGTGGGCTCAGAGCAGGGCACTGGGGTGAACTGGGGGGCCTGGTGGGCTTTGGGGGGGGAATTGGGGTGAACTGGGGGTCCTGGTGGGCTCCAGGGGGGGAATTGGGGGTTCCAGTGGGCTCTGTGGGGGGGACTGGGGTGAACTGGGGGCCCTGGTGGGCTCTGGGGGGGCACAAATTGAGGTGAACTGGGGGCTCCTGGTGGGCTCCGGGGGGGGGAATTGGGGTGAACTGGGGGTCCTGGTGGGCTTTGGAAGGGGAATTGGGGGTCCCAGTGGGCTCTGTTGGGGCAACTGGGGTGAACTGGGGGTCCCACTGGGCTCAGAGCAGGGCACTGGGGTGAACTGGTGGGCCTGGTGGGCTTTGGGGGGGGAACTGGGGGTCCTGTTGGGCTCCAGGTGGGGAATTGGGGGTCCCAGTGGGCTCAGAGCAGGGCACTGGGGTGAACTGGGGGCTCTGAGCAGGGCACTGGGGTGGTGGGCTCTGGGGGGGCACGAATTGGGGTGAACTGGGGGTCCCAGTGGGCTCAGGGGGGGAAACAGGGGTGCCAGTGGGCTCTATGGGGGGGGACTGGGGTGAACTGGGGGTCCTGGTGGGCTTTGGGGGGGTCCCCAGGGTGCCCATGTCCCCCCGGGGGGTCTCAGGGCTGGCCCCAAGGGTCCTAGTGCCCCCCCCCCCTTCCCATTTCAGGGGTCCCCAGGGTGCCCATGCCCCCACCCAGGGGTGCCCAAAGGGTCTTAGTGCCCCCCCCCCCGGGGTGCCTCCCCACCCCCCCCCTCCCATTTTTTGGGGTACCTGGGGGGGCTCGGCCATGGGCTGGAGGTTGGCGAAGGGGGCATGGCCGGGCTGGCCCGACATGGTGGGCTCAGAGCGGTGGCAAACGCCCGGCCAGGCCGGCCCCGGGCATCCTGCGCTGCGGCCGCGGCTGCCGCCACCTGCGGGGAGAGAGAGGGGGGGAGTGGGGAGGGGGGTGTTGGGGTGGGGGGTGGGGTCTGAATCTGCCCCCACCCCGCCCCCCAAAACCCACCACGGCCAGCAGAGGGAGGAGGAGCTGCGGTTGGTGTTGAGTATCAGTAGGATCCAGAGTGAACACATACAACGAATGGCCCGATTTCACCAACTGAAGTTAGTAAATCACCATTTGACCATCAGTAGGGTCCAGAGTGAACATGCACAGCAAACGACCCAATCTTATCAGCCGGGGTGAGTAAATTGACAGTTGACCATCAGTAGGGTCCAGAATGAACATGCACAGCGAACGGCCCAATCTTATCAGCCGGGGTGAGTAAATTGACGGTTGACCATCAGTAGGGTCCAGAGTGAACATGCACAGCGAACGGCCCAATCTTATCAGCCGGGGTGAGTAAATTGACAGTTGACCATCAGTAGGGTCCAGAGTGAACATGCACAGCGAACGGCCCAATCTTATCAGCCGGGGTGAGTAAATTGACGGTTGACCATCAGTAGGGTCCAGAGTGAACATGCACAGCGAACGGCCCAATCTTATCAGCCGGGGTGAGTAAATTGACAGTTGACCATCAGTAGGGTCCAGAGTGAACATGCACAGCGAATGGCCCAATCTTATCAGCCGGGGTGAGTAAATTGACAGTTGACCATCAGTAGGGTCCAGAGTGAACATGCACAGCGAACGGCCCAATCTTATCAGCCGGGGTGAGTAAATTGACGGTTGACCATCAGTAGGGTCCAGAGTGAACATGCACAGCGAATGGCCCAATCTTATCAGCCGGGGCGAGTAAATTGCCGGTTGACCATCACTAGGGTCCAGAGTGAACATGCACAACTAACGGCCGAATCTCATCAAGTGGGGGGACTAAATTGATGGTCAACCATCAGTAGAGTCCAGAGTGAACGTGCACAATGAATGGCCAGTTTCATGTCTTACAATGAGCAAACCGACATTCAACGGTTAGTATGACCCAGAGTGAACACACACAAAACGTGGCTCCAGCCACGTTCCATACAGCAGGCAGGATTAACTCTCGCCCATCAGCAGGGCCCAGAGTGAACACACGCAACAAATGGCCCAATGTCATCTCTCAGGGTGGACAAGATCAACGTTCAACCATCAGTAGGGCCCGGAGTGAACGCGCACAACAAACTACCTTAACTGCAGCCTTTAGAGTGTGCAAGACTGGTTCTTGGCCATCAGTAGGGCCCAGAGTGAACAGGCCAGCCAGGTGCCCCCCCCCGCCCTGCCTGCCCCTCCCTGGGTGGGGTTTTCCCCTTGAGTCATCAGTAGGTTCCACCATCGACAGCCGTCAGTAGGGCCCAGAGTGAACATGACAAGCGCCCCCAGGCTGAGCTGCCCCTTGAGCCATCAGTAGGGCCCAGAGTGAACACGGCTGCGGGGATGGTGGGGGGGGGGGGGCAAAGCGGCCGCTCTACCCGCCAGCGTCGCCGCCCAGCTGATCCTGCCATGGCAACAGGCTTTCCATTGGCTGCCCGCCCTCCCCGGCGGCCAATAGCAAGCCGGCGGCCCTGCCAGTGGGTGGGACCACGGCTGCAAGCTGGGGCGGGGCCTAAACACCCCCCCGGGTCCTAAACACCCCCCCCCCCAGTTGCCCCGCCCCCGGGGGGGGCATTATGGGACCCAGGCCAAACCAGTATAGCCCAGTATGGGGCGGGGGGGGGAACTGGGAGGTAGCACTGGGCAGGGGGGAGGGCGGGACTGGGGGGAACTGGGACAGGACTGGGAGGAACTGGGATGGGACTGAGACTGGACTGGGAGGAACTGGTCTGGAACTGGGATGCCGTTGGGGGGAGGAAGTGGGATGGGACTGGGATGGGACTGGGAGAGAACTGGAATGTCCAACCAGTCCTGGGGAACCCAAACCAGTATGGGGGAAACCTACCTGTACTGGGAGAGCCACACCTGTACTGGGAAGGGTGTACTGGTACTGGGCGGGGCTGGGGGATCCCTACTGGGACTGGGAGGGTCGTACTGGGGGATCCATACTGGGACTGGGAGGGTCATATTGGGACTGGGGGATCCATACTGGGACTGGGGGGGTCGTACTGGGACTGGGAGGATCAGACCTGTACTGGGAAGGTCATACTGGGACTGGGGGGATCCATACTGGTCCCGGGAGGGCTGTACTGGGACTGGGGGAATCAGACCTGTACTGGGAAGGTCATACTGGGACTGGGGGGATCCATACTGGTCCCGGGAGGGCTGTACTGGGACTGGGGGAATCAGACCTGTACTGGGAAGGTCATACTGGGACTGGGGGGATCCATACTGGTCCCGGGAGGGCTGTACTGGGACTGGGGGATCCATACTGGTACCGGAAGGGTCATACAGGGACTGGGACGGTCATACTGGGACTGGGAAGACTGGGGGATCCGGGAGGGCCATACTGGTCCCCGGGAGGGCCATACTGGGGGATCTGGCAGAGTCACACTGGGACTGGGAGGGTCATGGACCACAGAACCCATACTGGGACTGGGAAAGTCATACTGGTTCTAGGCAATACATACTGGGACTGGGAAGACTAGAGGATCTGGGAGAGTCATACTGGGACTGAAAAATCTATACTGGTACCAGGACGATCATACTGGTTCTGAGGAGTCCATACTGGTACTGGGAGGGTCATACACATACTGGGAAGACTGGGGAATCTGGGAGGGTCGTACGGGGACTGGGGGACTCATACTGGGACTGGGAAGGTCATACTGGAATTGAAAAGGTCATACTGGGACTGGGAGATCCATACTAGAACTGGGAGACTTTTACTGGTCCCAAAAAAGTCATACTGGAACTGGGAGGGTCATATTGGTCCCGGGAGAGTCATACTGGAACCGAAAGGGCCTTACGGGTCCCGGGAGAGTCATACTGGAATCGGGGGGGGCCTTACTGGGACTGGGAGGGTCATACTGGTCCCAGGAGGGTCACACTGCAACTAGGGGATCCATACTGGTCCCGGGAGAGTCATACTGGGACTGGGAGAGTCATATAGATCCAAAGAAGGTTATACTGGGACTAGGGGATCCATACTGGGACTGGGAGAGCCACACTCATCCCAGGAGAGTCATACTGGGACTGGGAGGGCCTTACTGGTGCCGGGAGGGTCATTCTAGGACTGGGAGGGTCACACTGGTGCTGAGAGGGCCATACTGGGACTGGGACAGCCATACTGGTCCCGGGAGGGTTATACCGGGACTAGGGGATCCATACTGGGACTGGGAGAGCCATACCGGTCCCGGGAGGGTTATACTGGGACTAGGACAGCCATACTGGTCCTGGGAGGGTCACACTGGGACAGCCATACTGGTCCCGGGAGGGTTATACTGGGACTAGGGGATCCATACTGGGACTGGGAGAGCCATACTGGTGCCATGGGGGTCATTCTAGGACTGGGAGGGTCACACTGGTCCCAGGAGGGTTATACTGGGACTGGGACAGCCATACTGGGACTGGGAGGGCCTTACTGGTGCCGGGAGAATCATACTGGGACTGGGACAACCATACCGGTCCCGGGAGGGTTATACTGGGACTAGGGGATCCATACTGGGACTGGGAGGCCATGCTGGTGCTGGGGGGGGTCACACTGGTCCCAGGAGAGTTATACTGGGACTGGGAAAGTCATACTGGTTCTAGGCAATACATACTGGGACTGGGAAGACTAGACGATCTGGGAGAGTCATACTGGGACTGAAAAATCTATACTGGTACCAGGACGATCATACTGGTTCTGAGGAGTCCATACTGGTACTGGGAGGGTCATACACATACTGGGAAGACTGGGGAATCTGGGAGGGTCGTACGGGGACTGGTGGACTCATACTGGGACTGGGAAGGTCATACTGGAATTGAAAAGGTCATATTGGGACTGGGAGATCCATACTAGAACTGGGAGACTTTTACTGGTCCCAAAAAAGTCATACTGGAACTGGGAGGGTCATATTGGTCCCGGGAGAGTCATACTGGAACCGAAAGGGCCTTACTGGTCCCGGGAGAGTCATACTGGAATCGGGGGGGGCCTTACTGGGACTGGGAGGGTCATACTGGTCCCAGGAGGGTCACACTGGAACTAGGGGATCCATACTGGTCCCCGGAGGGTCATACTGGGCACAGGAGAGTCATACTGGGACTGGGAGAGTCATATAGATCCAAAGAAGGTTATACTGGGACTAGGGGATCCATACTGGGACTGGGAGAGCCACACTCATCCCAGGAGCGTCATACTGGGACTGGGAGGACCATACTGGGACTGGGACAACCATACTGGTCCTGGGAGGATTATACTGGGACTAGGGGATCCATACTGGGACTGGGAGAGCCACACTCATCCCAGGAGCGTCATACTGGGACTGGGAGGACCATACTGGGACTGGGACAACCATACTGGTCCTGGGAGGATTATACTGGGACTAGGGGATCCATACTGGGACTGGGAGAGCCACACTCATCCCAGGAGAGTCATACTGGGACTGGGAGGGCCTTACTGGTGCCGGGAGGGTCATTCTAGGACTGGGAGGGTCACACTGGTGCTGAGAGGGCCATACTGGGACTGGGACAGCCATACTGGTCCCGGGAGGGTTATACCGGGACTAGGGGATCCATACTGGGACTGGGAGAGCCATACCGGTCCCGGGAGGGTTATACTGGGACTAGGACAGCCATACTGGTCCTGGGAGGGTCACACTGGGACAGCCATACTGGTCCCGGGAGGGTTATACTGGGACTAGGGGATCCATACTGGGACTGGGAGAGCCATACTGGTCCCGGGAGGGTTATACTGGGACTAGGGGATCCATACTGGGACTGGGAGAGCCATACTGGTGCCATGGGGGTCATTCTAGGACTGGGAGGGTCACACTGGTCCCAGGAGGGTTATACTGGGACTGGGACAGCCATACTGGGACTGGGAGGGCCTTACTGGTGCCGGGAGAATCATACTGGGACTGGGACAACCATACCGGTCCCGGGAGGGTTATACTGGGACTAGGGGATCCATACTGGGACTGGGAGGCCATGCTGGTGCTGGGGGGGGGTCACACTGGTCCCAGGAGAGTTATACTGGGACTGGGAGAGCCATACTGGTCCCAGGAGGGTCACACTTGGACTGGGAGGGTCACACTGGTGCCGGGAGGGTCATGCTGGTCCCGGGAGGGCCTTACTGGTGCCAGGAGGGTCACACTGGTCCCGGGAGGGCCATACTGGGACTGGGAGGGTCACACTGGGACTGGGAGGGCCATACTGGGACTAGGAGGGTCACACTGGGACTGGGAGGGTCACACTGGGACTGGGAGGGCCATACCGATCCTGGGAGGGTCATACTGGGACTAGGGGATCCATACTGGGACTGGGAGAGCCATAGTGGTCCCGGGACAGTTATACTGGGACTGGGAGAGCCATACTGGGACTGGGAAGGCCTTACTGGTGCCGGGAGGGTCATTCTAGGACTGGGAGGGTCACACTGGTCCCGGGAGGGCCATACTGGGACTAGGGGATCCATACTGGGACTTGGAGAGCCATACTGGGACTGGGAGAGCCATACCGGTGCCGGGAGGGTCACACTGGGACTGGGAGGGCCTTAATGGGACTGGGACAGTCATACTGGGACTGGGAGGGCCATACTGGGACTAGGAGATCCATACTGGTGCCGGGAGGGTCACACTGGGACTGGGACAGCTGTACTGGTCCCGCAGGGTCACACTGGGACTGGGAGAGCCATACTGGGGCTGGAAGAGCCATACTGGTGCCGGGAGAGTCATACATACTGGGACTGGGACAGCTATACTGGGACTGGGACGGCCATACTGGTGCCGGAACGGCCATACTGGTGCCGGGAGAGTCATACATACTGGGACTGGGACAGCTATACTGGGACTGGGACGGCCATACTGGGACTGGGACGGCCATACTGGTGCCGGGAGAGTCATACATACTGGGACTGGGACGGCCATACCAGTCCCAGGAGGGCCATACTGGGACTGGGACAACCCTACTGGTCCCACCACCAGTTACTGGGACAAACGTCATCGCCGGTAACGGGCCCAAGCCCCGCCCCCCCTCCCCTCCCCCTCCCGGGGCTGAGGGGAGAGCCCCTCCCCCCCTCAGAAAAAAAAAAAACCAAATCCCCCCCGCTACGATTAACCAAAAAACCCCAAACCCCCCAAATCTCACCTCGGGGCGGCGTCTCTGACGGTGGGTGAGGTAAAGGGGGGGAAAAAAACGGAAGAAACGATCGAAATCCGGGAACCGGCGACCGGCGGCCCCGGGATTTCCCAGTAATGCCCGAGGAAAATGGCGGCCACAACAAACCCCCCGCGTTACCGCCGCACTGCGCAGGCGCCTGCCCGCCCCGCCCTGGGGGTTTGGGCCAATGGGGGAGCGGAGAACCCGGTGGCTTCGTCCAATGAGCGCTCGGGAAGGAGGGGAAAGGGGAGGGGGGGAAAGGGGAGGGGCTTGCTGGGGAAAGGAGTCCCCGCCCTGCCGCTGAGGCGCATGCGCGGTGCCGCGCCCGAGCGCTGCAGCCCCGCCCCGCCTCAGGAAGGGGGCGGGGCCTCGCCGGAGGGACACGCCCCGCCGAGGGGGTGTGGCTTAAGGGAGAACTTAATCCCCCCCCCCCAGGGCCTAATTACCTCCCTTAGGGCCTAATTACCCCCCCTCGGGGCCTAATTACCCCCCCCCGGGGCCTAATTAGCCCCCCAGCACTTAATTACCCCCCCTCAGGGCCTAATTACCCCCCTCTGGGGCCTAATTACCCCTCCTTGGGGTCTAATTACCCCCCCTCAGGGCCTAATTAACCCCCCTCAGGGCCTCATTAACCCCCCATGGCACTTAATTCCCCCCCCAGGGCCCAATTCCCCCCCCCCGTCCTAATTACCCCCCCCAGCACTTAATTAACCCCCCTCAGGGCCTAATTAACCCCCTCCGGGGCCTAATTACCCCTCCTTGGGGCCTAATTACCCCTCCTCGGGGCCTAATTACCCCTCCTCGGGGCCTAATTACCCCCCCCCAGCACCTAATTACACCCCTCGGGGCCTAGTTAGCCCCCACCAGCGCCTCATTAGCCCCCCCCCCCGGGGCCTCATTAGCCCCCCAGCACCTAATTACCCCCCCTCAGGACCTAATTACCCCCCCCCGGGGCCTAATTACCCCCCCATGGGGCCTCATTAGCCCCCCAGCACTTAATTACCCCCACTCGGGGCCTAATTACCCCCCCTCAGGACCTAATTACCCCCCCCGGGGCCTAATTACCCCCCCTGGGGCCTAATTACCCCCCCTCAGGACCTAATTACCCCCCCCTCGGGGCCTAATTACCCCCCCCGGGGCCTAATTACCCCCCCTTAAGGACCTAATTACCCCCACCCCGGCACTTAATTACCCCCTCAACACTTAATTACCCCCCCCGGCGCCTAATTACCCCCCCCATTTGCCCCCTCCCCCCCAGCCACGAGCCAATTTTTTCCCCAGAATTTTAATAAAACCCCCATTTCTCCTCCCTCCCCCCCAAAAAACCCAAAACCACCCAAATTCACCCCAAAACCGAGAGGGGGGGAGGGGCAACAATTGCCCCCCCCCCCCCAGGATCGGGCCCCCCCGGGGGGGGTGGAGAAACGTCACTTCTGCTTGGGGGGGGGCCTGGGGAGAGAGGGGAGGGACATCTGGGTCATGTGACCTCCCCCAGTATAGACCAGTCCCTCCCAGTTCATCCCAGTGCCACCTCCGGAGCCTCCCCACACCCTCCCCACTGTGGTTCCGCCCAGTCTATCCCAGTCCCCTCCCAGTATATCCCAGTCTGGCCCCTCCCAGTCCCTTCCTACCCCCTCCCAGTCCATTCCAGTCTCCTCCCAGTCCATCCCAGTGCCCTCCCAGTCCATCCCATTCCTTCCCAGTCCATCCCAGTCCCCTCAAATCCCCTCCCAGTCCATCCCATTCCTTCCCAGTCCATCCCAGTCCCCTCAAATCCCCTCCCAGTCCATCCCAGTCCCCCCAAATCCCCTCCCAGTCCATCCCATTCCTTCCCAGTCCATCCCAGTCCCCTCAAATCCCCTCCCAGTCCATCCCAGTCCCCTCAAATCCCCTCCCAGTCCATCCCATTCCTTCCCAGTCCATCCCAGTCCCCTCAAATCCCCTCCCAGTCCATCCCATTCCTTCCCAGGCCCCTCCCAGTCTGTCCCAGTCCCCTCCCAGCCCTTTCTATCCCCTCCCAGTCCCTTCCTACCCCCTCCCAGTCCATCCCATTCCTTCCCAGGCCATCCCAGTCCCCTCAAATTCCCTCCCAGTCCATCCCATTCTTTCCCAGGCCCCTCCCAGTCTGTCCCAGTCCCTCCCAGTTCCCTCCCATCCCTTTCTATTCCCTCCCAGTCCATCCCATCCCCTCCCAGTCCCCAAATCCCCTCCCTATATAACCCAGTCCCCTCCCAGTCCATCCCATCCCCTCCCAGTCCCTTCCCAGTATATCCCAGTCCCCTCCCGGTCTATCCCACTCCCCTCAAATCCCCTCCCAGTCTGTCCCAGTCCCCTCCCACCCCTTTCTATCCCCTCCCAGTCCCCTCCTAACCCCTCCCAGTCCATCCCAGTCCCTTCCCAGTCCATCCCAGTCCCTTCCTAACCCCTCCCAGACCCTCCTACCCCCTCCCAGTCCCCTCCCAGTCCATCCCAGTCCCCTCCCAGTCCCTTCCTAACCCATCCTAGTCCATCCCAGTCCCCTCCCAGTCCCTTCTTAACCCCTCCCAGTCCATCCCAGTCCCCTCCTAACCCCTCCCAGTCCCTTCCTAACCCCTCCCAGTCCATCCCAGTCCATTCCCAGTCCATCCCAGTCCCTACCTAACCCCTCCCAGTCCATCCCAGTCCCTTCCTAACCCATCCTAGTCCATCCCAGTCCCCTCCCAGTCCCTTCCTAACCCCTCCCAGTCCATCCCAGTCCCCTCCTAACCCCTCCCAGTCCCTTCCCAGTCCATCCCAGTCCCTTCCTAACCCCTCCCAGTCCCTTCCTAACCCCTCCCAGTCCATCCCAGTCCCCTCCTAACCCCTCCCAGTCCCTTCCTACCCCCTCCCAGTCCGTCCCAGTCCCCTCCCAGTCCATCCCAGTCCCTTCCTAACCCATCCCAGTCCCTCCCAGTCCCCTCCCAGTCCCTTCCTAACCCCTCCCAGTCCATCCCAGTGCCCTCCTAACCCCTCCCAGTCCCTTCCTAACCCCTCCCAGTCCATCCCAGTCCCCTCCCAGTCCATCCCAGTCCATCCGAATCCCTCCCAGTCCCCTCCCAGTCCGTCCCAGTCCCCTCCCAGTCCGTCCCAGTCCCCTCCCAGTCGCACCGGTAGACCCCGACGACGACGGCGTGGTCCCTCTCGTAGGGCTCGAGCGTGAGCTGCTCCTGCGGCTTCATCTGCTCGCCCGTCATCTTCCTCACCTCCCCGGCGAAGACGGCCTCGGGCGCCGCCGTCGAGTCGATGCAGTTCGCCTGCGGGCGTGGGCGGGGCCGGGCGTGGGGGGGGAGGAGCCACGCGCCACGCCCACCGGGCGGGCGGAGTCACGGAGCAGCCAATGAGGCCGCCCGGCATCGCCCCGGGGGGGGGGGATTAGGGGGCGGAGAGAAGGGGAAGGGGTGGTTGGCCCCGCCCACCAACACCGCGGGGGGTGGAGTCTGAGGTGTAGGGGAGGGGCCAACAAGCTGGGGGGCGGGGTCAGAGAGAGAGGGGAGGGGCCAATGGGTCCTTAACTGGTTACAGCGGGCCCTTACTGGTCCCCAGTGCCCTGTTACTGGTCCTTACTGGTTCTCACTGCCCTGTTACTGGTCCTTACCAGTCCCCGGCACCCTGGTTACTGGTCCTTACTGGTTCTCACTGCCCTGTTACTGGTGCTCACTGGTCCCCAGTGCCCCGTTGCTGGTTCCCAATGCCCCATTACTGGTCCTTACTGGTCCCCAGTGCCCTGTTACTGGTCCTTACTGGTTCTCACTGCCCTGTTACTGGTCCTTACCAGTCCCCGGCACCCTGGTTACTGGTCCTTACTGGTTCTCACTGCCCTGTTACTGGTGCTCACTGGTCCCCAGTGCCCCGTTGCTGGTTCCCAATGCCCCATTACTGGTCCTTACTGGTCCCCAGTGCCCTGTTACTGGTCCTTACTGGTTCTCACTGCCCTGTTACTGGTCCTTACCAGTCCCCGGCACCCTGGTTACTGGTCCTTACTGGTTCTCACTGCCCTGTTACTGGTGCTCACTGGTCCCCAGTGCCCCGTTGCTGGTTCCCAATGCCCCATTACTGGTCCTTACTGGTCCCCAGTGCCCTGTTACTGGTCCTTACTGGTTCTCACTGCCCTGTTACTGGTCCTTACCAGTCCCCGGCACCCTGGTTACTGGTCCTTACTGGTTCTCACTGCCCTGTTACTGGTGCTCACTGGTCCCCAGTGCCCCGTTGCTGGTTCCCAATGCCCCATTACTGGTCCTTACTGGTCCCCAGTGCCCTGTTACTGGTCCTTACTGGTTCTCACTGCCCTGTTACTGGTCCTTACCAGTCCCCGGCACCCTGGTTACTGGTCCTTACTGGTTCACAGTGCCCTGTTACTGGTCCTTACTGGTCCCCAGTGCCCCGTTGCTGGTTCCCAATGCCCCATTACTGGTCCTTACTGGTTCCGAGTGCCCCATTACTGGTCCTTACTGGTCCCCAGTGCCCTGCTACTGGTTCCCAATGCCCCATTACTGGTCCTTACTGGTCCCCAGTGCCCCGTTACTGGTCCTTACCGGCCCCCAGCGCCCCGGTTACTGGCCCTTACTGGTTCTCACTGCCCTGTTACTGGTCCTTACTGGTTCTCACTGCCCTGTTACTGGTCCTTACCAGTCCCCGGCACCCTGGTTACTGGTCCTTACTGGTTCACAGTGCCCTGTTACCGGTCCTTAGTGGTTCTCACTGCCCCGTTGCTGGTTCCCAATGCCCCATTACTGGTCCTTACTGGTTCTCACTGCCCCATTACTGGTCCTTACTGGTCCCCAGTGCCCCGTTACTGGTTCCCAATGCCCCATTACTGGTCCTTACTGGTTCTGAGTGCCCCATTACTGGTCCTTACTGGTCCCCAGTGCCCCATTACTGGTCCTTACTGGCCCCCAGCGCCCCGGTTACTGGCCCTTAGTGGTTCTCACTGCCCTGTTACTGGTCCTTACTGGTTCTCACTGCCCTGTTACTGATCCTTACCAGTCCCCGGCACCCAGGTTACTGGTCCTTACTGGTTCTCACTGCCCTGTTACTGGTCCTTAGTGGTTCTCACTGCCCTGTTACTGGTGCTCACTGGTCCCCAGTGCCCCGTTGCTGGTTCCCAATGCCCCATTACTGGTCCTTACTGGTCCCCAGTGCCCTGTTACTGGTTCCCAATGCCCCATTACTGGTCCTTACCGGTTCTGAGTGCCCCGTTACTGGTCCTTACCAGTCCCCAGCGCCCCGGTTACTGGTCCTTACTGGTTCTCACTGCCCTGTTACTGGTGCTCATTGGTCCCCAGTGCCCCGTTGCTGGTTCCCAATGCCCCATTACTGGTCCTTACTGGTTCTCACTGCCCTGTTACTGGTCCTTACCAGTCCCCGGCACCCTGGTTACTGGTTCTTACCAGTCCCCGGCACCCTGGTTACTGGTTCTTAGTGGTTCTCACTGCCCTGTTACTGGTCCTCACTGGTTCTCACTGCCCTGTTACTGGTGCTCACTGGTCCCCAGTGCCCCGTTGCTGGTTCCCAATGCCCCATTACTGGTCCCCAGTGCCCTGTTACTGGTTCCCAATGCCCCATTACTGGTCCTTACTGGTCCCCAGTGCCCTGTTACTGGTTCCCAATGCCCCATTACTGGTCCTTACCAGTTCTGAGTGCCCCATTACTGGTCCTTACCGGCCCCCAGCGCCCCGGTTACTGGTCCTTAGTGGTTCTCACTGCCCTGTTGCTGGTCCTTACTGGTTCTCACTGCCCTGTTACTGGTGCTCATTGGTCCCCAGTGCCCCGTTGCTGGTTCCCAATGCCCCATTACTGGTCCTTACTGGTTCTCACTGCCCTGTTACTGGTCCTTACCAGTCCCCGGCACCCTGGTTACTGGTTCTTACCAGTCCCCGGCACCCTGGTTACTGGTTCTTAGTGGTTCTCACTGCCCTGTTACTGGTCCTCACTGGTTCTCACTGCCCTGTTACTGGTGCTCACTGGTCCCCAGTGCCCCGTTGCTGGTTCCCAATGCCCCATTACTGGTCCCCAGTGCCCTGTTACTGGTTCCCAATGCCCCATTACTGGTCCTTACTGGTCCCCAGTGCCCTGTTACTGGTTCCCAATGCCCCATTACTGGTCCTTACCAGTTCTGAGTGCCCCATTACTGGTCCTTACCGGCCCCCAGCGCCCCGGTTACTGGTCCTTAGTGGTTCTCACTGCCCTGTTGCTGGTCCTTACTGGTTCTCACTGCCCTGTTGCTGGTCCTTACCAGTCCCCAGCACCCTGGTTACTGGTCCTTACTGGTGCTCACTGGTCCCCAGTGCCCCGTTGCTGGTTCCCAATGCCCCATTACTTGTCCTTACCGGTTCTGAGTGCCCCATTACTGGTCCTTACTGGTCCCCAGTGCCCCGGTTACTGGTCCTTAGTGGTTCTCACTGCCCTGTTGCTGGTCCTTACTGGTTCTCACTGCCCTGTTGCTGGTCCTTACCAGTCCCCAGCACCCTGGTTACTGGTCCTTACTGGTGCTCACTGGTCCCCAGTGCCCCGTTGCTGGTTCCCAATGCCCCATTACTTGTCCTTACCGGTTCTGAGTGCCCCATTACTGGTCCTTACTGGTCCCCAGTGCCCCATTACTGGTCCTTACCGGCCCCCAGCGCCCCATTACTGGTCCTTACCGGCCCCCAGCGCCCCATTACTGGTCCTTACCGGCCCCCAGCGCCCCGGTTACTGGTCCTTAGTGGTTCTCACTGCCCTGTTGCTGGTCCTTACTGGTTCTCACTGCCCTGTTACTGGTCCTTACCAGTCCCCAGCACCCTGGTTACTGGTCCTTACTGGTGCTCACTGGTCCCCAGTGCCCCGTTGCTGGTTCCCAATGCCCCATTACTTGTCCTTACCGGCCCCCAGCGCCCCATTACTGGTCCTTACTGGTCCCCAGTGCCCCATTACTGGTCCTTACCGGCCCCCAGCGCCCCAGTTACTGGTCCTTAGTGGTTCTCACTGCCCTGTTGCTGGTCCTTACTGGTTCTCACTGCCCTGTTACTGGTGCTCGCTGGTCCCCAGTGCCCTGTTGCTGGTTCCCAATGCCCCATTACTGGTCCTTACTGGTTCTGAGTGCCCCATTACTGGTCCTTACTGGTCCCCAGTGCCCTGTTACTGGTTCCCAATGCCCCATTACTGGTCCTTACCGGCCCCCAGCGCCCCGGTTACCAGTCCTTACTGGCTCCCAGTAGCCCGGTTACCGGTCCTTACTGGCTCCCAGTAGCCCGGTTACCGGTCCTCACTGGTTCTCAGTGCCCTGTTACTGGTCCTTACTGGTCCCTGGTGCCCGGTTACCGGTCCTTACTGGTCCCCGGTGCCCCTCTTACTGGTCTTTACTGGTTCCCACTGCCCCCTTACTCATCCTTACCTCCCCCCAGCGCCCCACTACTGCTCCATACGAGCTCCCAGTGCCCCATTCCTGGTCCTTACTGGTTCCCAGCACCCCCTACTGGTGGCTACTGGTGGCTACTGGTGGGGGGGGCTCGTTACCTTGATGGAGATGACGAAGTGGCCGCCGTTCCGCAGGAAGTTGTGGGCGTTGAGGGCGACGATGCGGGTCTGGTCCGGCTGCGCCACGTCGGCGAAGATCACGTCCACCATGCCTGGGGTGGGGGGCACCCCAAAATTTAGGGCACCCCAAAATTTAGGGCACCCCAAAATCTCCCTGACCCCCCCAGGGCACCCCAAAATGTCCCCAGCCACCCCAAAACCTCTCTCGAGTGACCTCAGATGACTCTGGAACCCCCAAAATTCTACCCTCCACGACCCAGCACTCCAAAATCTGCTCCTAGACCACCCTGAGCACCCCAAATTCTTCTCGAGCACCCCAAAACCCAACACAGCACCCAAGAGCACCCAAAAACCTCTCTGAGATACCTTGAGGTGCCTCCAGACCTTCTCCCCAACCCCAAAACCATCCTGAGCACCCCAAAATCTTCTCCAAGACCACCCTGAGCACCCCAAATTCTTCTCCTAGACCACCCTGAGCACCCCAAAATCTTCCCTAGCACCCCAAAGCCCAACACAGAACCCAAGAGCACCCCAAAAAACATCTGACATAGCTTGAGGTGCCTCCAGACCTTCTCCCCAACCCCAAAATCACCCTGAGCACCCCAAAGTCTTCTCCAAGACCACCCTGAGCACCCCAAACTCTTCTCCTAGACCACCCTGAGCACCCCAAATTCTTCCCTAGCACCCCAAAATCACCCCAAGACCCAACACAGCACCCCAAAACACCCAAGAGCACCCCAAAAAACCTCTTTGAGATACTTTGAGGTGCCTCCAGACCTTCTCCCCAACCCCAAAATCACCCTGAGCACCCCAAAGTCTTCTCCAAGACCACCCTGAGCACCCCAAATTCTTCTCCTAGACCACCCTGACACCCCAAAATCTTCTCGAGCACCCCAAAGCCCAACACAGCACCCAAGAGCACCCCAAAAAACCTCTTTGAGATACTTTGAGGTGCCTCCAGACCTTCTCCCCAACCCCAAAATCACCCTGAGCACCCCAAAGTCTTCTCCAAGACCACCCTGAGCACCCCAAATTCTTCTCCTAGACCACCCTGAGCACCCCAAAATCTTCCCTAGCACCCCAAAGCCCAACACAGCACCCAAGAGCACCCCAAAAAACCTCTTTGAGATACTTTGAGGTGCCTCCAGACCTTCTCCCCAACCCCAAAACCACTCTGAGCACCCCAAAGTCTTCTCCAAGACCACCCTGAGCACCCCACATTCTTCCCTAGCACCCCAAAGCCCAACACAGCACCCAAGAGCACCCCAAAAAACATCTGACATACCTTGAGGTGCCTCCAGACCTTCTCCCCAACCCCAAAACCACCCTGAGCACCCCAAAATCTTCTCCAAGACCACCCTGAGCACCCCAAATTCTTCCCCTAGACCAGCCTGAGACCCCAAATTCTTCTCTAGAACCCCAAAATCACCTTGAGACCCACAGCACCCCAAGACACTCAAGTGCACCCCAAAAACCTCTTTGAGATACTTTGAGGTGCCTCCAGACCTTCTCCCCAACCCCAAAACCACCCTGAGCACCCCAAAGTCTTCTCCAAGACCACCCTGAGCACCCCAAATTCTTCCCTAGCACCCCAAAGCCCAACACAGCACCCAAGAGCACCCCAAAAAACATCTGACATACCTTGAGGTGCCTCCAGACCTTCTCCCCAACCCCAAAATCACCCTGAGCACCCCAAAGTCTTCTCCAAGACCACCCTGAGCACCCCAAACTCTTCTCCTAGACCACCCTGAGCACCCCAAATTCTTCCCTAGCACCCCAAAATCACCCCAAGACCCAACACAGCACCCCAAAACACCCAAGAGCACCCCAAAAAACCTCTTTGAGATACTTTGAGGTGCCTCCAGACCTTCTCCCCAACCCCAAAACCACCCTGAGCACCCCAAAATCTTCTCCAAGACCACCCTGAGCACCCCAAATTCTTCTCCTAGACCACCCTGAGCACCCCAAATTCTTCCCTAGCACCCCAAAGCCCAACACAGCACCCAAGAGCACCCCAAAAAACCTCTTTGAGATACTTTGAGGTGCCTCCAGACCTTCTCCCCAACCCCAAAACCACCCTGAGCACCCCAAAATCTTCTCCAAGACCACCCTAAGCACCCCAAATTCTTCTCCTAGACCAGCCTGAGCACCCCAAATTCTTCTCTAGAACCCCAAAATCACCTTGAGACCCACAGCACCCCAAGACACTCAAGTGCACCCCAAAAACCTCTTTGAGATACTTTGAGGTGCCTCCAGACCTTCTCCCCATCCCCAAAATCACCCTGAGCACCCCAAAATCTTCTCCAAAACCACCCTGAGCACCCCAAATCCATCTTCTCCAAGACCATCCTGACACCCCAAATTCTTCTCGAGCACCCCAAAGCCCAACACAGCACCCAAGAGCACCCCAAAAAACCTCTTTGAGATACTTTGAGGTGCCTCCAGACCTTCTCCCCAACCCCAAAACCACCCTGAGCACCCCAAAGTCTTCTCCAAGACCACCCTGAGCACCCCAAATTCTTCCCTAGCACCCCAAAGCCCAACACAGCACCCAAGAGCACCCCAAAAAACATCTGAGATACCTTGAGGTGCCTCCAGACCTTCTCCCCAACCCCAAAATCACCCTGAGCACCCCAAAGTCTTCTCCAAGACCACCCTGAGCACCCCAAACTCTTCTCCTAGACCACCCTGACACCCCAAATTCTCCCCCAGCACCCCAAACCCCACCCTCGGGACCCCCCCGTCTCACCGATGAGCATGCGGTACTTGTGGGGGTGCCGGGCGTCCTCGATGACGGGGATGACGTTGGTGCGTTTTTTGGCGACGTTGATGAGGTCACGGCCCGAGCGATGCGAGAATTCCACGGCGTAAACCAAACCCTCCTGGGGACGGGGACAGGGAGGTCACCCCACCCGCCGGGGGGGACACCTCTGGGGACATGGTGCCACCACCCATGGGGACATCCCTGGTGTCCCCAAGGTGGAGAACATCTCCGGGGACATGAAGCCACCACCCGTGGGGACATTCGTGGTGTCCCAAAGATGGAGAACGCCTCCATGGATGAGGAGCCACCACCCGTGGGGACATTCCTGGTGTCCCCAAGGTGGAGAACATCTCCAGGAACATGGAGCCACCATCCATGGGGACATTCCTGGTGTCCCCAAGGTGGAGAACATCTCCGGGGACATGAAGCCACCACCTGTGGGGACATTCCTGGTGTCCCAAAGATGGAGAACGCCTCCATGGATGAGGAGCCACCACCCGTGGGGACATTCCTGGTGTCCCCAAGATGGACAACACCTCCAGGGACATGGAGCCACCACCCGTGGGGACATTCCTGGTGTCACCAGGATGGAGAACATCTCCAGGGACATGGAGCCACCACCTGTGGGGACATTCCTGGTGTCCCCAAGATGGACAACACCTCCAGGGACACGGAGCCACCACCCGTGGGGACATTCCTGGTGTCACCAGGATGGAGAACATCTCCAGGGACATGGTGCCACCACCCATGGGGACATCCCTGGTGTCCCCAAGGTGGAGAACATCTCCAGAGACATGGTGCCACCACCTGTGGGGACATTCCTGGTGTCCTGAAGATGGAGAACACCTCCAGGGACATGGAGCCACCGCCCGTGGGGACATTCCTGGTGTCCCCAAGGTGGAGAACATCTCCAGAGACATGGAGCCACCACCCATGGGGACATTCCTGGTGTCCCCAAGGTGGAGAACATCTCCAGGAACATGGAGCCACCATCCATGGGGACATTCCTGGTGTCCCCAAGGTGGAGAACATCTCCGGGGACATGAAGCCACCACCCGTGGGGACATTCGTGGTGTCCCAAAGATGGAGAACGCCTCCATGGATGAGGAGCCACCACCCGTGGGGACATTCCTGGTGTCCCCAAGATGCAGAACATCTCCAGGGACATGGAGCCACCACCCGTGCGGACATTCCTGGTGTCCCCAAGATGGACAACACCTCCAGGGACATGGAGCCACCACCCGTGGGGACATTCCTGGTGTCACCAGGATGGAGAACATCTCCAGGGACACGGAGCCACCACCCATGGGGACATTCCTGGTGTCCCCAAGATGGAAAATATCTCCAGGGACATGGAGCCACCACACATGGGGACATTCTTGGTGTCCACAAGATGGACAACAGCTCCACAGACATGGAGCCACCACCCGTGGGGACATTCCTGGTGTCCCCAAGATGGAAAATATCTCCAGGGACATGGAGCCACCACCCACGGGGACATCTCTGGTGTCCCCAAGGTTGAGGATGCCTCCATGGATGAAGAGCCAGCACCCGTGGGGACATTCCTGGTGTCCCCAAGGTGGAGAACATCTCCAGGGACATGGAGCCACCACCCACGGGGACATCCCTGGTGTCCCCAAGGTGGACAATACCTCCAGAGACATGGAGCCACCACCTGTGGGGACATTCCTGGTGTCCCCAAGGGGGAGAACATCTCCAGGGACATGGAGCCACCACCCGTGGGGACATTCCTGGTGTCCCCAAGGTGGACAATACCTCCAGAGACATGGAGCCACCACCTGTGGGGACATTCCTGGTGTCCCCAAGGGGGAGAACATCTCCAGGGACATGGAGCCACCACCCGTGGGGACATTCCTGGTGTCCCCAAGATGGAGAACACCTCCAGGGACATGGAGCCACCACCTGTGGGGACATCCCTTGTGTCCCCAAGGGGGAGAACATCTCCAGGGACATGGGGCCACCACCCACGGGGACATTCCTGGTGTCCCCAAGATAGGAAATATCTCCAGGGACATGGAGCCTCCACCCATGGGGACATCTCTGGTGTCCCCAAGGTTGAGGATGCTTCCATGGATGAAGAGCTGCCACCCGTGGGGACATCCCTGGTGTCCCCAAGGTAGAGAACATCTCTGGGGACATGAAGCCACCACCCGTGGGGACATTCCTGGTGTCCCCAAGGTGGAGAACACCTCCAGGGACATGGAGCCACCACCCCTGGGGATGACGTCCCCTCCTCCCGATGTCCCCAAGGGTCCGGTGTCCCCTCCCAGTGTCCCCTCCCAGTGTCCTTACTGGTCCCACGATGTCGGAGACGTGGGACACGGTCGTCCCCGAGGCAGCGCCGAGATAAAGGACCTTCGTCCCCGGGCGGATGTGGATCTGGTCGATGCCACCCAAGATGGCGGCCGCCAACTTGGAGCGGAAGGGGTTCCAGGCGCGGTATTCCACCTTGGTGTCACCGTCCTGGGGACAAGGACGTCGGTGAGATGGGACACCCACAGCCTCCCAGTGCCACCGCCCAGTCCGCCCAGTCTGGAGTCTGAGAAGCTCCCGGTGGTGCCTTCAAGCTTGGTGTCGTCATCGTGGGGACAAGGACACCAAGGGATGTGTCACTCGCTGGCTGTGACACCCCATGGACACTCACACCCTCCCAGTGACACCTCCCAGTGCTCCCAGTATGAAAATTACAAAGGTTCTGGTGATAGCCCAGTGCTCCCAGTATGGAGTCTGAGACAGCCGTGGCGATGTCCTCAACCTTGGTGTCATCATCGTGGGGACAAGTACACCAGGAGACATGTCACCCACCAGCTGTGTCACCCCATGGACACCCACACCCTCCCAGTAACGCCTCCCACTGCTCCCAGTAGGGAGTGTAAGAAGGTTCTGGTGCTCCCAGTGCTCCCAGTATGGAATCTGAGAAGGTTCTGGTGAGGTCTTCAACCTTGGTGTCACCATTATGGGGACAAGGACACCAGGAGACATGTCACCCACCGGCTGCGACACCCCATGGACACCCACACCCTCCCAGTGACACCTCCCAGTGCTCCCAGTGTGAAAATTACAAAGGTTCTGGTGATAGCCCAGTGCTCCCAGTCTGGAGTCTGAGACAGTCCTGGTGATGTCCTCAACCTTGGTGCCACCATCGTGGGGACAAGGACACCAGGAGACATGTCACCCACAGCTGTGACACGCCATGGACACCCACACCCTCCCAGTAACGCCTCCCACTGCTCCCAGTAGGGAGTGTAAGAAGGTTCTGGTGGTCCCAGTGCTCCCAGTATGGAGTCTGAGACAGCCGTGGTGATGTCCTCAACCTTGGTGTCACCATTATGGGGACAAGGACACCAGGAGACATGTCACCCACTGGCTGCGACACCCCATGGACACCCACACTCTCCCAGTAACACCTCCCACTGCTCCCAGTATGAAAATTAGAAAGGTGTTGGTATCCCAGTGCTCCCAGTATGGAATCTGAGAAGGTTCTGGTGATGTTCTCAACCTTGGTGCCACCATTGTGGGGACAAGGACACCAGGAGACATGTCACCCACTGGCTGCGACACCCCATGGACACCCACCCTCTCCCAGTAACGCCTCCCACTGCTCCCAGCATGAAAATTACAAAGGTCCCGGTGATATCCCAGTGCTCCCAGTATGGAGCCCGAGAAGATCCTGATGGTCTCCTCCACCTCTCCCAATCGCCCCAGTCCCCTCCCAATCACCCCCAGTCCCTCGTGTCCCCTCCCAGTCCCCCCCAGTCCCCTCCCCCTTTTCCCTCCCCCCCTCCCAGTCCCTCCCAGTCGCTCCCAGTCCCTCCCAGTACCTCCACGGAGATCCTCTTCTCCCCGTAGACCGACTCCCCCGGGACCAGGTTGCGGGTGACCAGCGCGTCCTCCTTCCCCCGGCAGATGAACACCCCTGGGGGGGCGGGGGGGCATCAGGGACCCCCAACTGCCCCAGAGACCCCCCCAACTGCCCCAGAGACCCCCCAAACCTGCCCCACAGACCCCCCCAAACCTGCCCCCCCACCCTGCCCCACAGACCCCCAAAACTTGCCCCAGAGACCCCCCAACTGCCCCACAGACCCCCCAAACCTGCCCCCCCACCCTGCCCCATAGACCCCCCAACTGCCCCACAGACCCCCCAAACCTGCCCCCCCACCCTGCCCCATAGACCCCCCAACTGCCCCACAGACCCCCCAAACCTGCCCCCCCACCCTGCCCCATAGACCCCCCAACTGCCCCACAGACCCCCAAAACCTGCCCCACAGACCCCCCAAACTTGCCCCATATGCCCCCCAACTGCCCCAGAGACCCCCCCCAAACCTGCCCCAGAGACCCCCCCCAAACCTGCCCCCCCACCCTGCCCCACAGACCCCCCAACTGCCCCACAGACCCCCCAAACTTGCCCCACACGCCCCCCAACTGCCCCAGAGACCCCCCAAACCTGCCCCACAGACCCCCCCAACTGCCCCCCACCCTGCCCCATAGACCCCCCAACTGCCCCACAGACCCCCCAAACCTGCCCCCCACACCACCAACTACCCCACAGACCCCCAAAACTTGCCCCATAGACCCTCAACTGCCCCAGATCTCCCAACTGCCCCACAGACCCCCCCAAACCTGCCCCACAGACCCCCCCAAACTACCCCACAGACCCCCCAAATCTGCCCCACAGACCCCCCAAATCCCCCTCAACTGCCCCCCAAACCTGCCCCCAGACCCCCAAACCTGCCCACAGACCCCCAACCTGCTCCACAGACCCCCCAAAGCCCCCTAAACTCCCCCCCAACTGCCCCAGACCCCCCAAACCTGCCCCACAGACCCCCACATACCCCTCAACTGCCCCCAAACCTGCCCCAGACCCCCCAACCTGCCCCACAGACCCTCAACTGCCCCACAGACCCCCCAAACTGCCCCCCAACTGCCCCCAGACCCCCCAAACCTGCCCCACAGACCCCCCAAACCTGCCCCACAGACCCCCCAAACCCCCCTAAACTCCCCCCCAACTGCCCCCAGACCCCCCAAATCCCCCTCAACTGCCCCCCAAACCTGCCCCCAGACCCCCCAAACCTGCCCCACAGACCCTCAACTGCCCCACAGACCCCCCAAACTGCCCCCCAACTGCCCCCAGACCCCCAAACCTGCCCCAGACCCCCCAAATCCCCCTCAACTGCCCCCCAAACCTGCCCCCAGACCCCCCAACCTGCCCCACAGACCCCCCAACCTGCCCCCCAACCCCCAAACCTGCCCCAGACCCCCCAAATCCCCCTCAACTGCCCCCCAAACCTGCCCCCAGACCCCCCAAACCTGCCCCACAGACCCCCAACCTGCCCCACAGACCCCCCAAACCCCCCTAAACTCCCCCCCAACTGCCCCCAGACCCCCCAAATCCCCCTCAACTGCCCCCCAAACCTGCCCCCAGACCCCCCAACCTGCCCCACAGACCCCCCAAATCCCCCTCAACTGCCCCCAAACCTGCCCCACAGACCCCCCAACCTGCCCCACAGACCCCCCAAACTGCCCCCCAACTGCCCCCAGACCCCCCAAATCCCCCTCAACTGCCCCCAAACCTGCCCCACAGACCCTCAACTGCCCCACAGACCCCCCAAACTGCCCCCAACTGCCCCCAGACCCCCAAACCTGCCCCAGACCCCCCAAATCCCCCTCAACTGCCCCCCAAACCTGCCCCCAGACCCCCCAACCTGCCCCACAGACCCCCAACCTGCCCCACAGACCCCCCAAACCCCCCTAAACTCCCCCCCAACTGCCCCCAGACCCCCCAAACCTGCCCCACAGACCCTCAACTGCCCCCCAAACCCCCCAAACCTGCCCCGCAGACCCCCCAAATCCCCCTCAACTGCCCCCCAAACCTGCCCCCAGACCCCCAAACCTGCCCCACAGACCCCCCAAACCCCCCTAAACTCCCCCCCAACTGCCCCCAGACCCCCCAAATCCCCCTCAACTGCCCCCAAACCTGCCCCACAGACCCCCCAAACCTGCCCCACAGACCCTCAACTGCCCCACAGACCCCCAAACTGCCCCCCAACTGCCCCCAGACCCCCCAAACCTGCCCCACAGACCCCCCAAATCCCCCTCAACTGCCCCCCAAACCTGCCCCCAGACCCCCCAAACCTGCCCCACAGACCCCCAACCTGCCCCACAGACCCCCCAAACCCCCCTAAACTCCCCCCCAACTGCCCCCAGACCCCCCAAATCCCCCTCAACTGCCCCCAAACCTGCCCCCAGACCCCCCAAACCTGCCCCACAGACCCTCAACTGCCCCACAGACCCCCCAAACTGCCCCCCAACTGCCCCCAGACCCCCAAACCTGCCCCAGACCCCCCAAATCCCCCTCAACTGCCCCCCAAACCTGCCCCCAGACCCCCCAACCTGCCCCACAGACCCCCCAACCTGCCCCCCAACCCCCAAACCTGCCCCAGACCCCCCAAATCCCCCTCAACTGCCCCCCAAACCTGCCCCCAGACCCCCCAAACCTGCCCCACAGACCCCCAACCTGCCCCACAGACCCCCCAAACCCCCCTAAACTCCCCCCCAACTGCCCCCAGACCCCCCAAATCCCCCTCAACTGCCCCCCAAACCTGCCCCCAGACCCCCCAACCTGCCCCACAGACCCCCCAAATCCCCCTCAACTGCCCCCAAACCTGCCCCACAGACCCCCCAACCTGCCCCACAGACCCCCCAAACTGCCCCCCAACTGCCCCCAGACCCCCCAAATCCCCCTCAACTGCCCCCAAACCTGCCCCACAGACCCTCAACTGCCCCACAGACCCCCCAAACTGCCCCCAACTGCCCCCAGACCCCCAAACCTGCCCCAGACCCCCCAAATCCCCCTCAACTGCCCCCCAAACCTGCCCCCAGACCCCCCAACCTGCCCCACAGACCCCCAACCTGCCCCACAGACCCCCCAAACCCCCCTAAACTCCCCCCCAACTGCCCCCAGACCCCCCAAACCTGCCCCACAGACCCTCAACTGCCCCCCAAACCCCCCAAACCTGCCCCGCAGACCCCCCAAATCCCCCTCAACTGCCCCCCAAACCTGCCCCCAGACCCCCAAACCTGCCCCACAGACCCCCCAAACCCCCCTAAACTCCCCCCCAACTGCCCCCAGACCCCCCAAATCCCCCTCAACTGCCCCCAAACCTGCCCCACAGACCCTCAACTGCCCCACAGACCCCCAAACTGCCCCCCAACTGCCCCCAGACCCCCCAAACCTGCCCCACAGACCCCCCAAATCCCCCTCAACTGCCCCCCAAACCTGCCCCCAGACCCCCCAAACCTGCCCCACAGACCCCCAACCTGCCCCACAGACCCCCCAAACCCCCCTAAACTCCCCCCAACTGCCCCCAGACCCCCCAAATCCCCCTCAACTGCCCCCCAAACCTGCCCCCAGACCCCCAAACCTGCCCCACAGACCCCCCAAACCTGCCCCCCAACTGCCCCCAGACCCCCCAAACCTGCCCCACAGACCCCCCAAACCTGCCCCCCAACTGCCCCCAGACCCCCCAAACCTGCCCCACAGACCCCCCAAACCTGCCCCCCAACTGCCCCCAGACCCCCCAAACCTGCCCCACAGACCCCCCAAATCCCCCTCAACTGCCCCCCAAACCTGCCCCCAGACCCCCCAAACCTGCCCCACAGACCCCCCAAACCCCCCTAAACTCCCCCCCAACTGCCCCCAGACCCCCCAAGTCCCCCTCAACTGCCCCCAAACCTGCCCCCAGACCCCCCAAACCTGCCCCACAGACCCTCAACTGCCCCACAGACCCCCCAAACTGCCCCCCAACTGCCCCCAGACCCCCCAAACCTGCCCCACAGACCCCCCAAACCTGCCCCCCAACTGCCCCCAGACCCCCCAAACCTGCCCCACAGACCCCCCAAACCCCCCTAAACTCCCCCCCAACTGCCCCCAGACCCCCCAAATCCCCCTCAACTGCCCCCAGACCCCCCAAACCTGCCCCACAGACCCTCAACTGCCCCACAGACCCCCCAAACTGCCCCCCAACTGCCCCCAAACCCCCCAAACCTGCCCCACAGACCCTCAACTGCCCCCCAAACCCCCCAAACACCCCCCCAAATCCCCCTCAACTGCCCCCCAAACCTGCCCCCAGACCCCCCAAACCTGCCCCCAGACCCCCCAAACCTGCCCCACAGACCCTCAACTGCCCCCAGACCCCCAACTGCCCCCCACCTCCCCCCAAACCTGCCCCCCAAGTACCTTCGTGCCGATGGGGCTCCACCGTCACCTTCTTGCCCCCCTTGAAGCCGCCGCGGCCCCCCCGGCCCCCCCGGCCCCCGCGGGGGGGTCCGCCCCGCCCCCGCCCCCCAAAACCACCCCCGCGGGGGCCCCCCCGGGGCTGGAAACCACCACCTGTGGGGAGAAGGGAACTGGGCTTACTGGGAGGGACTGGGAATGCTGGGGGGGGGGCGGGGGATGGGACTGGGGGGGAACTGGGGGGCAACTGGGGGCACTGGAGGGGGAACTGGGGGTAATTGGGGGGAGCTGGGCAGGCTGGGATGGGGATTAGGGGGAACTGGGCATACTGGGAGAGGGACTGGGGATAATTGGGGGGAACTGGGCACACTGGGAGGAGGACTGGAGGAGAACTGGGCGTACTGGGAGAGAAACTGGGGGGTAATGGGGGTGAAGTGGGCATACTTGGGGGGCACTGGAGAGGAAACTGGGCATACTGGGAGGGGATCTGGGGGTTAATTGGGGGGGACTGGGCATACTGGTGAAGGGACAGGGTGTACTGGGGCACTGGAAAGGGAACTGGGCATATTGGGGGAGGAACTAGGGAGCAATTGGGGGGAACTGGGCATACTGGGGGCTCTGGAAAAGGAACTGGGCATACAGGGAAAGAAAACTGGAGGCTAATTGGGGGGAACTGGGCAGGCTGGGATGGGGACTAGGGGGAACTGGGCATACTGGGAGAGGGACTGGGGGTAATTGGGGGGAACTGGACACACTGCAGGGGGACTGGGCATACTGGAAGGAGAACTGGTGGAGAACTGGGCATACTGGGAGAGGAACTGGGGGGTAATGAGCGTGAAGTGGGCATACTTGGGGGGAGCTGGAGAGGAAACTGGGCATACTGGGAGAGGATTTGGGGATTAATTGGGGGGGACTGGGCATACTGGTGAGGGGACTGGGTGTACTGGGGGCACTGGAAAGGGAACTGGGCATACTGGGAGGGGGACTGGGGGGTAGCTGGGGGGAGCTGGGCATACTGGGGGAGGAACTAAAGGGTAATTGGGGGGAGCTGGGCATACTGGGGAGGAACTGGGCAGGCTGGGATGATGACTAGGGGGAACTGGGCATACTGGGGGTAATTGGGGGGAACTGGGGGCACTGGAGAGGGAACTGGGCATGCTGGAAGGGGGACTGGGGGTAATGGGGGTGAAGTGGGCATACTTGGGGGGCGCTGGAAAGGAAACTGGGCATACTGGGAGGGGATCTAGGGGTTAATTGGGGGGGACTGGGCAAACTGGTGAAGGGACGGGGTGTACTGGGGGCACTGGAAAGGGAACTGGGCATATTGGGGGAGGAACTAGGGAGCAATTGGGGGGAACTGGGCATACTGGGGGCTCTGGAAAAGGAACTGGGCATACAGGGAAAGAAAACTGGAGGCTAATTGGGGGGAACTGGGCAGGCTGGGATGGGGACTAGGGGGAACTGGGCATACTGGGAGAGGGACTGGGGTAATTGGGGGGAACCGGGCATACTGCGGGGGGAACTGGGCATACTGGAAGGACAACTGGGGGAGAACTGGGCATACTGGAACGGGGCATATTCAGGGGGGGACTGGAAAGGAAACTGGGCATACTGGAAGAGGAACTGGGGGCTAATTGGGGGGGAACTGGGCATACTGGGAGGAGAACAGGACATTCAGGGCATATTGGAAGAGGAACTGGGGGGAAACTGGGCATACTGGTGGGGAGACTGGGAATACTGGGGGTACTGGAGAGGGAACTGGGCATATTCCCGGGAGAACTGAAAAGGAAACTGGGCATACTGGGAGGGAGTCTGGGGGTTAACTGTGGGGAACTGGGCATACTGGGGGGGCGATCTAGGGAGTAACTGGGGGGAACTGGGCATACTGGGGGCACTGGAGAAGGAACTGGGCATACAGGGAAAGAAAACTGGAAGGTAACTGGGGGGAACTGGGCATACTGGGTAGAAACTGGGCAGGCTGGGATGGGGACTACGGGGAACTGGGCATACTGGGAGAGGGACTGGGGGGTAATTGGGGGGAACTGGGCACACTGCAGGGGGAACTGGAGGCCCTGGAGAGGGAACTGGGCATACTGGGAGAGAAACTGGGGGGTAATGGCAGGGAAGTGGGCATACTCGGGGGGGAACTGCAGAGGAAACTGGGCATACTGGGAGGGGATCTGGGGACTAACTGGGGGGGAACTGGGTATACCGGGAGGAGAACAGGACATACAGGGCATATTGGGAGGGGAACTGGGCATACTGGGAGGGGAACTGGGCATACTGGTGCACTGGAGAAGGAACTGGACATACTAGAAGAATGACTTGGGGGAACTGGGCATACTGGGAGAGAGCTTGGGGACAATCGGGGAAGAACTGGGCATACTGGGAGGAAACTTGGTGGAGACTGGGCATACTGGGGGGACTGGGGGGGAACTGGGCATACTGGGGGGAAACTGTGAGTAACTACTCATGCTGGGAGAGGGAACTGGGCATACTGGGAGAGAGCTTGGGGATAATCGGGGAAGAACTGGGCATACTGGGAGGAAACTTGGTGGGGACTGGGCATACTGGGGGGACTGGGGGGGAACTGGGCATACTGGGGGGAAACTGTGAGTAACTACTCAGGCTGGGAGAGGGAACTGGGCATACTGGGGAGGGAACTGGGCATACTAGAATAGGGACTGGGGGGAACTGGGCATACTGGGAGGGAGCTTTGGGGGTAATTGGGGAAGAACTGGGCATACTGGGAGGGAACTTGATGGGGACTGAACATACAGGGGGGAACTGGGCATACTGGGGGGGAAACTGGGTGTAACTAGTCATGCTGGGAGAGGGAACTGGGCATGCTGGGAGGGGAACTGGGCATGCTGGGAGGGGGACAGGGGGAAACTGGGCAGGCTGGAAGAGGGGAGGGGGAACTGGGGCTCCCAGTACAGGTGGGACTGGCCTTACTGGGAGCACTGGGAGGGGACAGACTCACCTCGTCCCCCCCGGAAGCCGCCGCGGCCGCCGCGCCCCCCCCGGGGGCTGAAACCTGCAGGGAGCCACCGTCAAACTGGGAGTACTGGGAGCACTGGGGCAGACTGGGACGGCTGCAGGAGGCTCCCAGTTCTCGCCCAGTAACAGCCCCCACCCTCCCCCCAGGCTCCCAGTGTTCCCAGTTTGGCCCAACCGCCCTCTGTGTCCCTCCCAGTCACCCCCTAAGTCATCCCAGTTGCTCCCCAGTCCATCCCAGTTGCCTCCCAGTATGGCTTCCTTTCTCCCAGCCACTTCTTACTCCTTTCCCAGTAAGCCCCCACTCCCATCCCAGTTTCCTCCAACTCCCCATTCCCTCCCAGTGAGCCCCTGTTCCTCCCAGTTAGCCCCTAGTGCCTCCCCAGTCAATCCCAGTACATCCCAGTCCCTCCCAGTACCTCTCAATCCATCCCAGTCCCCCCAGTCTCTCCCAGTGCCCCTCCTAGTACACCCTTGTCCATCCCAGTGACTCCCCAGTCAATCCCAGTACATCCCAGTTAACCCTAGTCCTCTCCAGTTACACTCCAGTGCCCTCCACTCCCATCCCAGAGCCCCTCCCAGTGCCCCCCAGTCAATCCCAGTCCCTCACAGTTACCCCCAGTGCCCTCCAGTCCCATCCCAGTGCCTCTCCCAGTATATCCCAGTCAATCTCAGTACATCCCAGTCCCTCCCAGTTATCCCCAGTCCCCTCCCAGTCCAACCCTAGTCCCCTCCCAGTCCAACCCTAGTCCCCTCCCAGTCCAACCCAGTTACCCCCCGTCCTCTCCAGTTACCCCCCAGCTCCCCGCAGTCCTTCCCAGTCCATCCCAGTTCCCTCCAGTCTCTCCCAGTCCCCCCAGTCAATCCCAGTCCCTCCCAGTCCAACCCAGTTACCCCCCGTCCTCTCCAGTTACCCCCCAGCTCCCCGCAGTCCTTCCCAGTCCATCCCAGTTCCCTCCAGTCTCTCCCAGTCCCCCCAGTCAATCCCAGTCCCTCCCAGTACAACCCAGTCACCCCCCGTCCTCTCCAGTTACCCCCCAGCTCCCCGCAGTCCTTCCCAGTCCATCCCAGTTCCCTCCAGTCTCTCCCAGTCCCCCCAGTCAATCCCAGTCCCTCCCAGTACAACCCAGTCACCCCCCGTCCTCTCCAGTTACCCCCCAGTTCCCCGCAGTCCTTCCCAGTCCATCCCAGTCCCCTCCAGTATATCCCAGTCCCTCCCGGTGCCCCTCCCAGTCCATTCCAGTCCCCTCCAGTTACCTCCCCAGTCCTCCCCCAGTTCCCCTAGTCCCTTCCAGTCCATCCCAGTCCCCTCCAGTCCCCCCCCAGTCAATCTCAGTCCCTCCCAGTTAATCCCAGTCTCTCCCAGTACACCCCAGTTCCCTCCAGTCCCCCCTCTCAATCCCAGTCCCTCCCCACTCAATCCCAGTCCATCCCAATCCTTCCCAGTCCACTCCAGTTACCTCCCCAGTCCTCCCCCAGTTCCCCTAGTCCCTTCCAGTCCATCCCAGTCCCTCCCCAGTCAATCTCAGTCCCTCCCAGTTACCTCTCAGTCCCTCCCAGTACACCCCAGTTCCCTCCAGTCCCCCCACTCAATCCCAGTCCCTCCCCAGTCCATCCCAGTCCACTCCAGTTACCCCCCCAGTCCTCCCCCAGTCCATCCCAGTCCTCTCCAGTCCCATCCCAGTGCCCCCAGTATATCCCAGTCCCTCTCCAGTACACCCCAGTTCCCTCCAGTCCCCCCACTCAATCCCAGTCCCTCCCCACTCAATCCCAGTCCCTCCTGGTGCCCCTCCCAGTCCATCCCAATCCTTCCCAGTCCATCCCAGTCCACTCCAGTTACCCCCCCAGTCCTCCCCCAGTCCATCCCAGTCCTCTCCAGTCCCATCCCAGTGCCCCCAGTATATCCCAGTCCCTCTCCAGTACACCCCAGTTCCCTCCAGTCCCCCCCCACTCAATCCCAGTCCCTCCTGGTGCCCCTCCCAGTCCATCCCAATCCTTCCCAGTCCATCCCAGTCCACTCCAGTTACCCCCCCAGTCCTCCCCCAGCTCCCCTAGTCCCTTCCAATCACATCCCAGTCCTCTCCAGTCACATCCCAGTCCCTCCCCAGTATACCCCAGTCCCTCCCCAGTATGCCCCAGTTCCCTCCAGTCCCCCCACTCAATCCCAGTCCCTCCCCACTCAATCCCAGTCCCTCCCCAGTCAATCCCAGTCCCTCCCAGTTACCTCTCAGTCCCCCCCAGTCTGTCCCAGTCCCCCCCAGTGCCCCTCCCAGTCCATCCCAGTCCCCTCCAGTTACCCCCCCAGCCCTCCCCCAGCTCCCCTAGTCCATCCCAGTCCCTCCCAGTTCATCCCAGTTCCCACCTGGCCTCATCCCACCGCTGCTCCACGCGGGCCCACACGCTTCGCTCCCCCGGAACCGGAAGCACTATCTACCGGCCCCGCCCCTTTCGGACACCGCGCATGCGCATCGACGCACCGACGTTACCGCCCCGCCCCAGGCCGGGCGGAAGTGCCCACGGAGGGCGGGAGCCGGAGGGGCTCCCCCGGGTCCTAGTGCCCAGCCGCTGGCCCCGAAACGGTCCTGGGGGGGATTTGGGGACAAAAATGGGGGGTTGGGGGGAACTTGGGAGGGTTTGGGGACAGAAATGGAAGTTTTGGGGGTCTCGTGGGGGATTTGAGGACAGAAATTGGGCTTTTGTGGGGTCCTGGGGGGGATTTGGGGAAAGAACTGAGGGTTTTGGGGGGTCCTCGGGGGGATTTGGGGACAGAAATGGAGGTTTTGGGGGTCCTGGGGGGGATTTGGGGACAGAAGTGGGGGTTTTGGGGGTCTCGTGGGGGATTTGAGGACAGAAATTGGGCTTTTGTGGGGTCCTGGGGGGGATTTGGGGACAGAACTGAGGGTTTTGGGGGGTCCTGGGGGGGATTTGGGGACAGAAATGGAGGTTTTGGGGGTCCTGGGGGGGATTTGGGGACAGAAGTGGGGGTTTGGGGGGAACTTGTTGGGGTTTGGGGACAGAAATGGAGGTTTTGGGGGTCCCGTGGGGGATTTGAGGACAGAAATTGGGCTTTTGTGGGGTCCTGGGGGGGATTTGGGGACAGAACTGAGGGTTTTGGGGGTCCTGGGGGGGATTTGGGGACAGAAATGGGGGTTTGGGGGGAACTTGTTGGGGTTTGGGGACAGAAATGGAGGTTTTGGGGGTCCCGTGGGGGATTTGAGGACAGAAATTGGGCTTTTGTGGGGTCCTGGGGGGGATTTGGGGAAAGAACTGGGGGTTTTGGGGGGTCCCGTGGGGGGATTTGGGGACAGAAATGGAGGTTTTGGGGGTCCTGGGGGGGATTTGGGGACAGAAATGGGGGTTTTAGGGGTCCTGGGAGGGATTTGGGGACAGAAATGGAGGTTTTGGGGGTCCTGGGGGGATTTGGGGACAGAAATGGGGGGTTTGGGGGGGTCCTGGGGGGATTTGGGGACAGAAATGGGGGTTTTGGGGGGGTCCTGGAGGGGATTTGGGAAAGAAATTGGCGTTTTGAGGGGTTCTGGGGGGGAATTTGGGGACAGAATTGGGGGGTTCTGGGGGGAACTTGGAGGGATTTGGGGACAGAATTGGGGGTTTTGAGGGTCCGGGGGGGGATTTGGGGACAGAAATGGAGGTTCTGGGGGTCCTGTGGGGGATTTGGGGGCAGAAATTGGGCTTTTGTGGGGTCCTGGGGGGGATTTGGGGAAAGAACTGAAGGTTTTGGGGGGTCCCTGGGGGGATTTGGGGACAGAAATGGGGGTTTGGGGGGTGCTGGGTGGGATTTGAGGACAGAAATTGGGCTTTTGTGGGGTCCTGGGGGGGATTTGGGGAAAGAACTGAAGGTTTTGGGGGGTCCCCGGGGGGATTTGGGGACAGAAAAGGAGATTTTGGGGGGTTCTGGGGGGGATTTGAGGACAGAATCGAGGGGTTCTGGGGGGGGGGGGAACTTGGAGGGATTTGGGGACAGAATTGGGGGGTTTGGGGGTCCTAAGGGGATTTGGGGACAGAACTAAAGGTTTTGGTGGTCCTGGGGGGATTTGGGGACAGAAATGGGGGGTTTGGGGGGTCCTGGGGAGGATTTGGGGACAGAAATGGGTGGTTTGGGTTCCTGTGGGGGATTTGGGGACAGAAATGGGGGATTTGGGGCGTCCTGTGGGGGATTTGGGGAAAGAAATGGGGCTTTTATGGATCCTAGGGGGGTACTTGGGGGCTCCTGTGGGGGATTTGGGGACAGAAATGGGGGATTTGGGGTCCTGTGGGAGATTTAGGGACAGAAATGGGGCTTTTGGGAGGTCCTAGGGGGATTTGGGGGCAGAAATGGGGGGTTTGGGGGGTCCTGGGAGGGATTTGGGGACAAAAATGGGCGTTTTCGGTGTGCTGGGGGGGGGATTTGGGGACAGAAATGGAGCTTTTGGGGGGTCCTGTGGGGATTTGGGGACAGCAATAGGGGGGTTTGGAGTCCTGGGGAGGAAATTGGGGACAAAAATGGGGGGTTTGGGGGGTTCTGAGGGTATTGGGGGACAGAAATGGGGCTTTTGGGGTGTCCTGGGGGGGATTTGGGGACAGAATGGGGCTTTTGGGGGGGGTGGGGGTATTGAGGGACATTTTGGGGGTCCTCGGGGAGATTTTGGGGGTCTTGGGGGGAATTTGGGAACAGGGATGAGGCTTTAGAGGGGTCCTTGGGGTATTTGGGGGTCCGGGGGGGATTTGGGGGCAGAAATGGTGCTTTTGGGGGTCCTGGGGGCCATTTGGGGACATTTTGGGGTTCGGGGGGGCAGATTTGGGGACATTTGGGGGTTGGGGGGGGATATTTTGGGGCAAGAACAGGGTGCTGGGGAGGTTGAGGGGTATCTGGGGGTCCGAGGATGCTGTTAATGCGAACTTTGGAGTCCTGGAGGTATGTCGGGGCCGTTTTGGGGCCATTTCGGGGGATTTTGGGGCAGTTCCGGGTTCGGGTCGGGCTCCTCCCGCCGCCATTTCCCGCCGCTGGCGACGCTCAGTCCTCCCGCCTCCTCTCTATGGCCGCCGCAGTCCTCCAAGCGCCGGCCCCGCCCTCCGCCTCGGCCGCTCTACCCTCCTCATCTCTATGGCTCCTCCCTTTCAGTTGCCTGGAGGGGAAAGGGTGCGTCACTTCCGGCGGCGCGCTGCGCTTCCGCTGCGTCTCTTTGGTTCCGGCGGGAGGGCGGCGGTGGTGAAAGTCACTTTGAGGCGAGTCGGTGGTAGCCGGTGAGGGGGGGGAACTGGGGGGTTACTGGGAGCACTGGGAGAGCCCTGGGGGTTACTGGGAGCACTGGGAGGGCCTTGGGGCGTTACTGGGAGGGCGCTGGGGGGTCACTGGGAGTACTGGGAGGGCCCTGGGGGGTCACTGGGAGCACTGGGAGGGCCCTGGGGGGTCACTGGGAGCACTGGGAGGGCGCTGGGGGGTCACTGGGAGCACTGGGAGGGCGCTGGGGGGTCACTGGGAGCACTGGGAGGGCCCTGGGGGGTCACTGGGAGGGATCTGAAGGGCTCTGGGACGGTTGTTGGGAGCACTGGGAGGGAAGTGGGGCGTTACTGGGAGAGAACTGGGGACACTGCGGGGGGCTCTGAGGGGTTACTGGGAGGGAACTGGGAATCTCTGGGAAGGATATTGGGAGCACTGGGACAGAGCTAGGGCGTTACTGGGAGGGAACTGAGGGGTTACTGGGTGCACTGGGAGGGCCAGTAGGGGGTTACTAGGCGCACTGGGGGGGCTCTGGGGGCTACTGGGAGTACTGGGAGGGAACTGGGAGGTTACTGGGAGCACTGAGAGGGGACTGGGGGCGTTACTGGGAGGGAACTGGGGACACTGCGGAGGGCTCTGAGGGGTTACTGGGAGGCAACTGGGTGGACTGGGAGGCAACTGAAGGGTTACTGGATGCACTGGGAGGGCTAGTAGGGGGTTACTGGGTGTACTGGGGGGTTGCTGGGAGGGAACTGGGGACACTGCGGGGGGCTCTGAGGGGTTACTGGGAAGGCCCTGGGAGGGAACTGGGAGGTTACTGGGGGCACAGAGAGGGGACTGGGGGGGTTACTGGGAGGGAACTGGAAAGCTCTCGATGGTTATTGGGAGCACTGGGAGGGAACTGGGGCGTTACTGGGAGAGAAGTGGGGACACTGCGGGGGGCTCTGAGGGGTTACTGGGAGGCAACTGGGTGCACTAGGAGGCAACTGAGGGGTTACTGGGCGCACTGGGAGCGCCAGTAGGGGGTTACTGGGTGCACTGGGGGGTTGCTGGGAGGGAACTGGGGACACTGGGGGGGGCTCTGAGGGGTTACTGGGAGGGGACTGGGGGGTTACTGGGAGGGAACTGGGAATCTCTGGGACGGATATTGGGAGCACTGGGACGGAACTAGGACGTTACTGGGAGGGAACTGAGCGGTTACTGGGTGCACTGGGCAGAGCCAGTAGGGGGTTACTAGGCGCACTGGGGGGGCTCTGGGGGCTACTGGGAGTACTGGGAGGGAACTGGGAGGTTACTGGGAGCACTGAGAGGGGACTGGGGGCGTTACTGGGAGGGAACTGGGGACACTGCGGAGGGCTCTGAGGGGTTACTGGGAGGCAACTGGGTGGACTGGGAGGCAACTGAAGGGTTACTGGATGCACTGGGAGGGCTAGTAGGGGGTTACTGGGTATACTGGGGGGTTGCTGGGAGGGAACTGGGGACACTGCGGGGGGCTCTGAGGGGTTACTGGGAAGGCCCTGGGAGGGAACTGGGAGGTTACTGGGGGCACAGAGAGGGGACTGGGGGGGTTACTGGGAGGGAACTGGAAAGCTCTCGATGGTTATTGGGAGCACTGGGAGGGAACTGGGGCATTACTGGGAGAGAAGTGGGGACACTGCGGAGGGCTCTGAGGGGTTACTGGGAGGCAACTGGGTGGACTGGGAGGCAACTGAGGGGTTACTGGGCGCACTGGGAGCGCCAGTAGGGGGTTACTGGGTGCACTGGGGGGTTGCTGGGAGGGAACTGGGGACACTGGGGGGGGCTCTGAGGGGTTACTGGGAGGGGACTGGGGGGTTACTGGGAGGGAACTGGGAATCTCTGGGACGGACATTGGGAGCACTGGGACGGAACTAGGACGTTACTGGGAGGGAACTGAGCGGTTACTGGGTGCACTGGGCAGAGCCAGTAGGGGGTTACTAGGCGCACTGGGGGGGCTCTGGGGGCTACTGGGAGTACTGGGAGGGAACTGGGAGGTTACTGGGAGCACTGAGAGGGGACTGGGGGCGTTACTGGGAGGGAACTGGGGACACTGCGGAGGGCTCTGAGGGGTTACTGGGAGGCAACTGGGTGGACTGGGAGGCAACTGAAGGGTTACTGGATGCACTGGGAGGGCTAGTAGGGGGTTACTGGGTGTACTGGGGGGTTGCTGGGAGGGAACTGGGGACACTGCGGGGGGCTCTGAGGGGTTACTGGGAGGCAACTGGGTGGACTGGGAGGCAACTGAAGGGTTACTGGATGCACTGGGAGGGCTAGTAGGGGGTTACTGGGTATACTGGGGGGTTGCTGGGAGGGAACTGGGGACACTGCGGGGGGCTCTGAGGGGTTACTGGGAAGGCCCTGGGAGGGAACTGGGAGGTTACTGGGGGCACAGAGAGGGGACTGGGGGGGTTACTGGGAGGGAACTGGAAAGCTCTCGATGGTTATTGGGAGCACTGGGAGGGAACTGGGGCATTACTGGGAGAGAAGTGGGGACACTGCGGAGGGCTCTGAGGGGTTACTGGGAGGCAACTGGGTGGACTGGGAGGCAACTGAGGGGTTACTGGGTGCACTGGGGGGTTGCTGGGAGGGAACTGGGGACACTGCGGGGGGCTCTGAGGGGTTACTGGGAAGGCCCTGGGAGGGAACTGGGAGGTTACTGGGGGCACAGAGAGGGGACTGGGGGGGTTACTGGGAGGGAACTGGAAAGCTCTCGATGGTTATTGGGAGCACTGGGAGGGAACTGGGGCGTTACTGGGAGAGAAGTGGGGACACTGCGGGGGGCTCTGAGGGGTTACTGGGAGGCAACTGGGTGGACTGGGAGGCAACTGAGGGGTTACTGGGCGCACTGGGAGCGCCAGTAGGGGGTTGCTGGGAGGGAACTGGGGACACTGGGGGGGGCTCTGGGGGTTACTGGGAGGGCCCTGGGAGGGAACTGGGAGGTTACTGGGGGCACAGAGAGGGGACTGGGGGGGTTACTGGGAGGGAACTGGAAAGCTCTCGATGGTTATTGGGAGCACTGGGAGGGAACTGGGGCGTTACTGGGAGAGAAGTGGGGACACTGCGGGGGGCTCTGAGGGGTTACTGGGAGGCAACTGGGTGGACTGGGAGGCAACTGAGGGGTTACTGGGCGCACTGGGAGCGCCAGTAGGGGGTTGCTGGGAGGGAACTGGGGACACTGGGGGGGGCTCTGGGGGTTACTGGGAGGGCCCTGGGGGGGTTACTGGGAGCTCTGGGAGGGAACTGGGGACACTGGGACGGGCTCTGGGAGTTACTGGGGGGGGACTGGGGACACTGGGAGTGAACGGGGAGCACTGGGGGGTTACTGGGAGCCTCCCCCCCGGGGTTCCTCCTTTTATTGGTTAATTAATTAATTAGCCACAGTAATTACACTCATTGGCTAGTTAATTAGCTGATAATTATCTCATTGATTATGCAAGTGATTAGTTACACCTTGAAGCACCCCAGTAACTAATTAATCCAATAAGTTGCACCATCAATCACCCAATTAATTGATTACCCCAGTGATTAATTATCCTGTAACTAATTACACCCAGCAATTACCCACAGCAATTAATTATCCCAGTAACTACCCCAATAACTACCCCAATAATTATCTACCACTGTTAATTAATAGTTACCCAATAATTAATTGCTTGCAGTAACCACACTAGTTAACTAATTAATTACCATAGTGATTAATTGCACCATTAATCACCCCATAAATTAATCACCCTAGTAATTAATTACCCCATAATTAATTACCCCCCCATTACCA